>NC_142518.1:89602500-89897500 GCF_057876585.1 Rhinolophus sinicus
TTTTGTTATCCCATATAAATTTTAGGATTATATGTTCTATTTCTGTGAAAAATGTCGTTGGTAGTTTGATAGGAATTGCGTTGAATATGTATATTGCCTTAGGCAGTATGGACATTTTAACTATATTGATTCTTCCTATCCATGAACATGGTATGTGTTTCCATCTATTTGTATCTTCTTTCATTTCTTTGTTCAGTGTCTTATAATTTTCTGAGTACAGATCTTTTACTTCTTTGGTTAAATTTATTCCCAGGTATTTTATAGTCTTTGGAGCAATTGTAAATGGAATTGCTTTTTTAATTTCTCCTTCTGATGTTTTATTATTGGTTTATACAAATGCAACTGATTTCTGAATATTAATTTTGTATCCTGTTACTTTACTAAATTCATCTATCAGCTCTAATAGTTTCTTGGTGGAGTCTTTAGGGTTCTCTAAATATGGTATCATATCATCTGCATGTAATGACAGTTTTACTTCCTCCTTACTGATTTGGGTGTCTTTTACTTCTTTTCCTTGTCTGATTGCTGTGGCTAGAACTTCCAGCACTATGTTGAATAGAAGTGGAGAAAGTGGGCAACCTTGCCTTGTTCCTGATTTTAAGGGGAATGGTTTTAGCTTTTCCCCATTGAGTATGATGTTAGCTGTGGGTCTATCATATATGGCCTTTATTATGTTGAGATATGATCCCTCTATTCCCACTTTCTTAAGGGTTTTTATCATGAATGGCTGCTGAATTTTATCAAATGCTTTTTCTGCGTCAATTTATATGATCATATGATTTTTATTTTTCATTTGGTTAATGTGGTGTATCACATTAATTGATTTGCGGATGTTGAACCACACTTGCATACCAGGGATGAATCCCACTTGATCATGGTGTATGGTCTTTTTAATGAATTGCTGAATTCTCTTCGCTAGTGTTTTGTTGAGGATTTTTGCATCTATGTTCATTAGCGATATCGACCTGTAGTTTTCTTTTTTTGTGGTGTCTTTGTCTGATTTTGGGATCAGGGTGATAGTGGCTTCGTAAAAAGTGTTTGGGAGTCTTCCCTCCCTCTGGATTTTTTGAAGAGTTTGAGAAGAATAGGTGACAATTCTTTTTTGAACGTTCTGTAAAATTCGCCTGTAAAGCCATCTGGTCCAGGGCTTTTGTTTGTTGGGAGATTGTTGATTACTGATTCAATTTCCTTGGTGGTAATCAGTCTATTCAGGTTTTCTGTCTCTTCTTGAGTGAGCCTTGGAAGGTTGTATGCCTCTAGGAAATTGTCCATTTCTTCCAGGTTGTCAAATTTGTTGGCATACCGTTGCTCATAGTAATTTCTTAAAATTTTTTGTATCTCTGCGGTGTCTGTTGTCACTTCTCCTCTTTCATTACTGATTTTATTAATTTGGGTCCTCTCTCTCTTTTTTTAATGAATCTGGCTAAAGGTTTGTCAATTTTGTTTATCTTCTCTAAGAACCAACTCTTGGATTCATTGACCTTTTGTATTGTTTTTCTGGTTTCTATTTCATTTATTTCCGCTCTGATCCTTATTATCTCCTTCCTTGTACTCCCTTTGGGCTTATTTTGTTGTTCTTTTTCCAGATCCCTTAAGTGTGAAGATAAACTGTTGACTAGTGATGTTTCTTGTTTCTTTAGGTAGGCCTGCAGTGCTATGAACGTCCCTCTTAGGATTGCTTTCACGGCATCCCATAGATTTTGGGTCGTTTTATTTTCAATTTCGTTTGTCTCGAGATATCTTTTGATTCCTTCCTTGATCTCCTGCTTGACCCATTCATTATTTAGTAACATATTATTCAGCCTCCATGAATTTGTGTGTCTTCCAGTTTTTTTCCTGTAGTTCATTTCTAATTTCATAGCACTGTGGTCAGAGTAGACAATTGGTATGATTTCAATTTTCTTAAATTTATCCAGACTTGCTCTGTGGACTAACATATGGTCTATCTTGGAGAATGTTCCATGTGTGCTTGAGAAGAACGTGTATTCTGCAGCATTGGGGTGGAATGCTCTGAAAATATCGATTAAATCCAAGTGGTCCAATGTGTCATTTAAGGCTGTTGTTTCCGTATTAATTTTCTGTCTGGAAGACCTGTCCCTTGTTGTCAGAGTTGTGTTGAAGTCCCCTACTATGATAGTGTTACTGTTGATCTCTGTCTTCATGTCAATCAATATCTGTTTTATATATTTAGGTGCTCCTATGTTGGGTGCATAGATGTTTACTAGGGTTATGTCCTCTTGTTGAATTGATCCCTTTATTATTATATAGTGCCCATCTTTGTCTTTAAATATTTTCTTCATTTTAAAGTCTATTTTGTCAGAGATAAGTATTGCAACTCCAGCTTTTTTCTCATTTCCATTTGCATGGAATATCTTCCTCCAACCCTTAACTGTCAGCCTGTGTGTGTCTTTTGATCTGAGGTGAGTCTCTTGTATACAGCATATGCAAGGGTCTTGCTTTCCTATCCACTCAGCCACCCTATGTCTCTTGATTGGAGCATTTAAACCATTTACATTTAAAGTGATTATTGATAAGTACATAGTTATTGCCATTTTTAAATTTGTGGTTAGATTGTTTTCATTTTTCTTCTATTTACAGAAGTCCTTTTAGTATTTCTTGCAATGCTTGCCTAGTGGTAATGAATTCCTTTAGCTTATTCTTTTCTGGGAAGCTCTTTATCTCTCCGTCAATTTTAAATGATAGCCTTGCTGCATAAAGCAATCTAGGTTGTAGGCCTTTGTTTTCCATAACTTTGAGTATCTCCTGCCACTCCCTCCTGGCCTTCAATGTTTCTGCAGAAAAGTCATTTGATAGTCTTATGGGAGTTCCCTTGTATGTAACCCTCTGTGTTTCTCTTGCTGCTTTTAGGATTCTCTCTTTGTCTTTAATCTTTGTCATTTTAACTATAATGGGTCTTGGAGTGGACCTGTTTGGGTTTATCCTGTTTGGAACTCTCTGCACTTCCTGGGCTTGTATGTTGGTTTCCTTCATCTGGTTAGGGAAGTTTTTGGACATTATTACTTCAAATATGTTCTCAATCCCTTGTTTCTTCTTTTCACCTTCTGGTATTCCTATGATGCGCATGTTGTTGCACTTGATGTTGTCCCATAGGTCTCTTAAACCATCTTCATTGTTTTTTATTCTTTTTTCTTTCTGTTGTTCTGTTTGGGTGATCTCTGCTAACTTGTCTTCTAAGTCGCTGATTCGATCCTCTGCTTCATCTAACCTGCTGTTAATTCCTTCAAGTGAGTTCTTTATTTCGGTAACTGTGTTCTTTAGTTCTAACTGGTTGTTCGTTATGATTTCTACATCCTTCTAGATGTCTTCTCTAAGCTCCTTAAACATTCTTATCATCAGTATTCTGAACTCTGTCTCTGATAGTTTGGTTACCTCTGCTTCATTTAGTTCCATTTCTGGAGGTTTCTTCTGTTCTTTTATTTGGGATATGCTTCTTTGTTTCCTCATTCTGGCTGACTCTCTGTGTTTGCTTCGATGTATTAGGTAGATGTCCTGGAGTTCTTAGTTCTTGCTGGATTAGTATGTAATAAATGTCCTTTATATTTCACTTGCACTACTTCGTTCTTCTCCCCTGCGTGTGCTCCAAAAGTGACTCTTGTGTTGTGTATATTTTCCTATTAAAGAAGATCCTTAATTGCTTTTCGCTTGTGAGTAGGTGGGGTTAACTCCTATGCTGACTAGTTGTGAGACTTGGCTCTGCCCACGCAGGGTGTTCTGCTACGTGAGGGTTGACCGCTTAGATGTGGTTTGGCCTCTATGTGCCTGTAAAGAATTCCCCCTGGGTGTGTCACTTGTAGGTCAAACACAGTAGTACTGTGGCTTGGTCTGGATTTGGCTGCTGGGTATGTTGAATCTTGTGCCTCTTAAGCTGGGCTCTGGTAGGGCAATTACAGAACAAAGCAAATCACCAAGCACAACAACAACAACAAGGAAAAAATCAAATACATTCACATGTAAAAAACAATCGACAACCCCCACTCGACACAGGCAAAGATGTCAAAGACATAAAGACAAATCAAAACAGAACAAAAAACAGCGCCAGTTGTGGCTTAAATCCACCAAGTATTCTCCAGGTTGTTTTCTGCTGTAGCACAGAGTCCCCTGCGTATTGTGCAGGTAGAGCCGGTCACCTGGTGCCCAGAGTGATGTTGGGTCTGCAGCTTTAGATGCGTGGGGCTGAGGGGTCTGGACAGTAGTTTTTACAAAGCCAGTGCAGTTTCTGCCCTTGCCTGCACATATGCACACTGAGAGTAGCATCACTAGCCCTGTGTCCAGTTCTCCTGAGTCTTAGGGCACCTCTTTCCTGTGTGTGTGTGTGGCGGGCGGGAGATTCCTCAGCTGCTGAAAGCTGAGAGCTGCATCTGCCACTTACTGCTGATCCCTGGGAGTGCCTCCACCGATGTAATTGCCCCGCCCTAGGCAGGCCAGAAAGGGTGGGGGCTGGGGATGGAAAGAGGGGTCTTCTTTTTCCCAGCCCAGCTGTGTCACACCCCACCTGCAGGCCAGAAACGGTGGTAGCTGGGGATGGAGGAGTCTCCCGTCTCCTAGGTCAGTGCAAACCACACTCTTCTCAGCCTCTTCCCTGGGCCCGAGCCAGCCGCCAGTCTTCCCAGGGCCCAAACACCAAGGCTCCTCTGTAATCTGACACTGCTCTTCAGATCAGGAGCCAGTTCAAGTCTCTGGAAGGGTGGGGGTAGGACTGGAAGAGCGGGGGGAGGGGCCCAGGTGTGGAGTTTGTGTCCTTTGTCCGGACTAAGGCCCAACTGTGGGTGTCAGCTGAGGCTATTTGCCTCAAATGCTAGATATGCGGCCTCCGCGGGGGGAGAGGTCCCCTGTGGGATGCAGAGCAAAGAGTCCGCCACCTGGCTTTTGTGTTCTCTCTTTTGTTCTGGGAACCCCCGCGTCTCTGCAGCTGGGGATGTGGTTGCCCCGCCCTAGGCTGGCCAGAAAGGGTTGGGGCTGGGGATGGAAGGAGGGGTCTTCTCTTTCCCAGCCCCGCTGTCTTACACTCTTCCCGCAGGCCAGAAAAGGCGGTGGCTGGGGACGGAAAACTCCCCCCTCTCCCAGTCCAGCTCCTAGCCTCCTCCCTGGGCCAGTGCTGCCCTCCCGCCCTCCCGGAGCCCGGGCACCAAGGCTCCTCCGTAATTCACCGCTGCTCCTTAGTGCAGGGGCTAGATCAAGTCTCTAGAAAGGCGGGAGTAGTGTCGGAAAAGCGGGGGGAGGCGCCCAGGCACGCAGTCTGTGTCTCTTGTCCGGCCCAAGTCTCAACTGGGGTTATCAGCTGAAGTTATTGCCTCAAATGCTGGATATGCTGCCCCTGTGGCGGGAGAGGTCCGCCGCGGGATGCAGGGCAAAGCGCCAACCTCCTGGCTTCTGCGCTCTCCTCCGTCCTGGGATATCCTGCGTATCTGTAGTCATGGGTGTGGGCTGGATTTTCACAGTCACAGGTGCGGAGCAGATTTCCACAACCCAAGGGTGGGGGCCGAATTTCTACAGCCACATGTGTGGACCACGATTCCAATCCGTGTCTCCACTGCCGCCACAGGTGCGGCGTGTCTCCGCTCCGCTCCCTTCCTTCTTCCCCTGCTCGCCCAAAATTTTCCCCACCTGCAAGTAATCCCTGCGCGAGTCTCTTCGCTGTTCTGCGTGATGAGCAGAGAGTCCTTTGATGGGTTATAAGCTTCCCGTTTCTGATAAGATCAGACGGAGAACTCAAAAAGTGCGCCCCGCTGCCGCCATTCCTATGACGTCACTCCTATTCCATTTTCTTTAGCACGCTTACTTTCTCCATCCCCATATTCTGGTTCAGGCCTTTACTCTCCCCCTATTTGTGTTTCAGTTGCCACAAATTGTCCCTGATGATGGTCGTCGAATAGCCTCCTTTATTATTTCTTGTAGTGCAGGTCGTGTGTTTGAATATTCCATCAGCTCCTGTATGTCTGGAAAGGTCTTTATTCCTCCTTCATTTCCAAAGGATATCTTTGCTCGATATATTATTCTTGGCTAATAATTTTTCTTTTTAAATATTTTCAATATTTGGTTCCACTCCCTCCTGGCTTGTAGAGTTTCTGCTGAAAAATCTGATGACAATCTAATGGGCTTTCCTTTGTAGGTTACCGTCTTCTTTTCCCTGGCTGCCTTGAGGATTCTTTCTTTGTCGTTGATTTTAGACAGCTTCAATACAATGTGCCTTGGAGAAGGCCTCTTGGGATTGAGGTAATTAGTTGTTCTATTTGCTTCTTGGATTTGAGGATCCAGTTTTGACCACTGGTTTGGGAAGTTCTCATCGACAATTTGTTTGAATATATTCTCTGTTCCCTTCTCTCTGTCTTCTCCTTCTGGTATGCCCATTATTCTTATATTGCTCTTTCTGATGGAGTCAGAAAGTTCTTGTAGAGTTCTTTCATTTATTTTAAGTCTCAAGTCTCTTTCTTCTTCCATCTGTGTCATTTCCAGGTTTCTATCTTCGATGTCACTGATTCTTTCCTCCATCTGGTCAACTCTACTACCTAAGCTGGTTATTTCATTCTTAATTTCTTCTATTGAGTTCTTAATCTTCAGAAATTCTATCTGGTTCATTTTAAAAACTTCAATCTCTTTTGTAAAATGTTCATGTTGTTCTTTGATTGTGTTTCTGAGTTCATTAAACTGCCTTTCTGTGTTTATGCATCTCGTTGAGTTTTTTCAGAACTGGAATCTTTAATTCTCTGTCATTTAAGTCACATATTTCCATGTCTTTTAGTTCGTTTTCTGGAGACTTTTCACTTTCTTTCTGAGCTGTCTTGTTGCCTTGGTTATTCGTGGAAATTTCTGATTTATTATTTATCTTCCTAGACATCTATAGGAGTGGCTTCTACAACACGGTGATAGAAAGTGGTCTTTCTTTTGTTTTCCAGTACTTGTTAGTAGAATGCTTTATTTTCTCTCCGACTGCAGCCTTTATTTTCTCTCTCACACAGTAGTGCTATGTTTTCTCTGCACTATTCCAGCTTCTCACACAATGGGGGGATTCCCTGAGAGACGGGCTTCTCCTCTGTTAATAGTTCGCCTGGGTCACAGGGTGCAGTGTCTGTGTGGGTATGCGGAGAGCTTTTGAAGTTCCAAAGCTCTTCCTGCACCAGATTCAGTGCCCGTATGTTTCAGCAGTTCTGTTTCCTTCTGCAGGAATTCACCCAGGTAGGTGGAGCCAGGGGCGGGCTGAGTTGTGAGAGGTGGCCCATAGCAATGGCAGTGACCACCACCACAGCTGGTCCTGCTTCCACAGCTCCCTCCTCTTTGCTGGAACTATTTGGACTGGAATCTGTGTCTGTGCTCCACAGTTCACAGAACAGCAAATATTCTATTCTTTTCATCTGACACTGCTACTGTTCCGTTTCTAGTACCAGGCTGGTGGGGGCAGGGCGAGCTCTGGGAGGTTTGGGAGGGGGCATCTAGTCTCAATGCCTAAGGCTTCTGTTCTCTGCTCAGCAGTGAGTGCTTACACCACCGTTTTCAGCCTTCTTTCCTCAGTCTTTTCTCCAAGGTCTCTGCCGTGAGTGTTGGGTTCAGCCGTGTTATATGCTGCCCCCTCAGTCCTGTGGGCCATAAGCTGAGCCCTAGCAGTTGAGTTGTTCCCTCTCCCATAGCTGCGGTAGTTCCGGGATGTATCGAGCTCTGAGCTCTGAGCTAGGTCTGCGTCCTGCGACCGCGTGGCTCCGTTGCCGCACTTCTCCCTTTCCTCGTCCACTGCTCACTGGATTCGCCCACCTTTAGGTGAATTCAGTAGTGGGCCTCTTCGTCTTGCCTGTCTGCTGTGCAGGGAGTCCTTTGTGGAGTTATTGTTGTTAGATTAGTTGTAAATTCCAGGGGAGCTTTACAGAGGCTCACCTCACGCTGCCAATTTGATGACGTCCAACTCCTAGTTTCATTCTTTTTCACATGGCTTTCCAATTCTCCCAGCACCAGTTATTGAAGAGGCTGTCTTTTCTGCATTATATGTTTTTGGCTTCTTTGATGAAAATTGTCTGCCCATATGTATATGAGTTTATTTCTATGTTCTCAATTCTATTCCAGTGGCCTGTGTGTCTCTTTTTCATCCTAATTTATACTGTTTGGGTAATTTTACCTGTAGTACAAGCTGAAGTCACAGAGTGTGTTACCTCCAGCATTGTTGGTGTGACAATTGTTAGTTAAGTTATGTAGGTTTTGGGGTACAATCCTGTAATACATCATCAATATATCACATTGTGTGTTCACCACCCAGAATCAGCTCTCCTCCCATCACCATATATTTGATTCCTTTTAGCCTCATTTACCACCTCCCTCTCCTCCTACCTTCAGGTAACCATTAATCTACTGTCTGTGTCTATGACATTTTGTTTCTTCATTTGTTTGTCTTGTTCCTTTTTTGTTTTCAGTTTTATACAGCATATATCAATGAAATCATATGGTTCTCGACATTTTCTGCCTGACTTATTTCGCTTAGCATATTAATCTCAAGATCCATGCATGTTGTTGCAAATGGCACCATTTCATCTTTTCTTATGACATGACAGTGTTCCGTTGTGTTTATATACCTCTTGTAGATCAATATTTCAAATATCCTGATTTCCGAAGGAATTATGGACTCCAGAATGGCTGAGAAGGTACTTGTCTAAATGAGTAATGAATCATGATTATGTACGAAGTTAAGTAACTTTCCCTGGAGTGGTGTAATGAGATCCCATTAAAAGATCATTGAACCACTATACAATATTACCCTTCTAAACACAATGTTGGCAATGTTAACAATATTCTATGGTTAAATCAAATAAACAAGATGTCAGATAAGATCACTAATATAGCCATTATGAGCATGGCTTCACATTCTGTCATGGGAGACACTGATCTTTCCCATTATGAATGGCCTAATATTAAAAAAATAATAATAAAAGCAGAAAATTACAGAAAGAGAATAAAGAACAACCTTTTATTTTCTGTATCATTCTTGGAGTATTATTACTATAATGGTACTTTGTATTGAGTTGCACTTACACCTTTTACAATGTGGTTTCATCAATTCCCATCTTTCTTGTAAAAACAGTCTAATGCAGATTTATTCCCATAATCAATCAATAAGAACTTAATAACTGTCTGCTATGTACTCAGCATTATGCAATGTGCTCTGAATGTTATAAAGAAGTATAAATATGATACTCAAATCAATAATAATAGATGGTCATATAAGTGACCCATTTTCTATTTCACTTTGATTTAACTATGACTTAGTCGGGACCACTTTTGCTTCTGGACTAACAAGCATAGCATCTTTCAAGGAAAATTATTAACTGTATACTTTTCAGGATAAAACTATAATTACACTTTTAGAGTAATTCAACATATTACTACAAATACACACACATCTACTAGTTAGGAAAATATAACATACAAAAAATAAGAGATCATAATGGTTAAATGCAAGCTTATTATATTTTCCTAATAAATATCTAGCAAAAAGTAAAATGATTAACTTTTTTTCTGGAATTAAACATACTTATGTAAAATTACATTAAAAGCTACATGATTAAAATTTACAGATTTTGTAGTTAATATATTCAAGTTTCAAAATTTAGAAATTTACTGTTTATCATTTCTTCAAACAATACCTTTAAAATTATTTCTAAAATACTTTTTAAATATTTTAGTGTATTTTTTTCATCTTAGTGGGAAAAAATGATTTAAACAGCTTCCTTCCCAAACTCATCTAAAATGAGCACAGCTTTGTCTAGTTCAAAATTAAATGAAATTGTAGTTGACATTCATTATTGTTCAGCTTCAGCTTCAGGTGTACAGTGCAGTGATCAGGCATCTTCATCTTGCCTGAAGTGGTCTCCCTAATGAGAGAAGTGTCCATCAGATACCCTATAAAATCTTTACAACATTATTTATGTAACAAATTGATTTTAGTAACCCAGTGGCAATCTTGTGGTTACTGACTGTGCTTTCTAATCCCCTTACCTTTCCTCTTATCCCCACACCCCCCATCTAGCAACTGTCAGTTTTTCCTCTATGTCTCTGAGACTGTTTCTGATTAGTTCATTCATTTATTCTTTTCTTTAGATTCCACATATAAGTGAGATCGTATGGTATCTGTCTTTCCTGAAACTAATAAAAAATTCAAAAAATAATTTAAAAAAATTAAATGAATTAAAGAGGAAGAATATCTTCCAAGTCTATCATGATTACTACATGTCATGTGAGAATGGATGATATTTTAATTGTAGACTACAATAAACCATCCATGAAATACAAAGTTAATATACACATTGCAACATAATTGCTACTGTGGTCAAGAAAGAGACATAATTTTACCCTAAAATTTTGCAAACACTGATAAGTTTTGCATCATGATTGCTGACAAGGTATGTATTTTCATTTGTTCCATAAATTCCCTTGAGTGCCTCCTACCATCTTCAAGAAGATGCATTAGTCACAGAATTAATTGTTTCAATTCAATACCAATATCACTTTTTGTACAAATGGCAACTTACCTTAAGTAATTATGCAATAGGCTGTAACTAACTCAGATCTTGTACATGATTATTAATGTTCACAAGAGTGCAGTAATTGAATCACAGAACATTAGCTACATGATCATTATAATCACAAACTGCTGTAAAATGGAAGTCCATGAAATAAAATCCCAAACTGAATTTATAAAGCAAAATTATACCATATCTTTTGCTCTCTTCTCTATGCCCTCTACCTCACAAAGCTTACAACAATGATATCCACATTATGTGGGAAAAATGGTCGTTGAAACTATTTTAATTTCAAGGAGGATTTCACATATCACTGTTAATAAAATCATTGCTAGTCCTGTTTCCTTTTTTCTCTTGCTTATGTTACCTCCTCAAAGCAAATACTCTCATATCCACCCCCTAAACTCCAAATTTTAGACTTAATAACACCATAATTCCCGAGATAACTTTGAATCCCTATTTCCTCCTGTGGCGGCTAGTTCAGAGTACTATGAGTGTGTTTTGCATTATTTTGCCATGATATGGTTCATTAGTTCTCAAGTCACAAGTATAAGCATTTCAAAATGAGCCACCACACCTCAAATTACTGGAGTGAGGTTAGGCTTTATAATAAGTAGTGCAGAGACAAGTAGGTTCATATTGTACAATAAATATAATAATAAATTCCAAATGTAATAGGGATCTAAATGTAAAAAAAAAATCAAATAAGTACTAGAGGAAAATACGGGTGAGCTATCTTGTAACTCTGATATAAGTAAAGACTTTCTAACTATGACTAAAAATCTATTAACTGATATGGAATGATTCGCAGGACACAATGTTAAGTGGGAAAAAAAACAAAAACAAGAACAGAAAAACCTCAAATTCAAAAGAGTATCCTACTCTTTGTGCAAGAAATATATGACATAAAAAACTGAACATGTGTCTGCTCATTTGTGTAAAAGACATACAGGAAAGGTATACATACTAGAAACTGAATAGATTGGTTACCTACACATGGCAGGTGGAAAAGAAGTAACATGAAAGCATGAATTAGAATTGTGTAGCAGAGATTAGGAGGAATAACGCTTTTTACAATGTGTGGATCTTAGAACCATATTAATGTTTCAAATTCACTTCATATACTAGCATATAAAAAATAATTTAAATCAACCATGAGTGATAGGAGTAACTCAAATGGAATTCAAAGACTAACAAATGACTAATTGCAAATTAATAACCTAATCACACTGAAGGAACTAGGGTAGAAAATAACTGATATAACTATAATATGCAAATAGATTGTAGATAATGAAAATAGATTGTAGATAACAAAATCCCAGTATCAATGAGTATACCTAGCTCCGAGACCTTGGTCTCTAAACACCATTCTCCAATAATAAGGGTCAGGGCCCCTAGGAAAAGTGGTTGTGAATCCATGTCTGGGGCAGGAAAAATGCAAGATGAGCATGGAATAATTTGTGGTTCTCACGAAGTAAGAAAATGCTTTAAAAAATGGGGCCTGTCATATTTTAAAGAAATAGAACAAAAAAATCATCAGATTTGTTTGGAACCACAAAAGACCCCGAATAGCCAAAGCAATCTTAAGAAAAAAGAACAATAATGGAGGTATCACACTTCCTGACTTTGGCTTGTACTACAGGGCTACAATAATCAAAACAGCATGGTATTGGCAGAAAAACAGACACATAGACCAATGGAATACAATTGAGAACCCAGAAATAAAACCACAAAATATGGACAGATAATTTTTGACAAGGAAGCTAAAAACATACAATGGAGGAAAGACAGCTTCTTCAATAAATGGTGCTGGGAGAATTGGATAGCCACGTGCAAAAGAATGAAACTGGACTGCTATTTGTCACCATGTACCAAAGGTAATTCAAAATGGATCAAAGACTTAAGCATAAGACCTGACACAACAAACTGCATAGAAGAAAACATAGGTACTAAACTTATGGATCTTGGGATCAAAGAGCATTTTATGAATTTGACTCCAAAGGCAATGGAAGTAAAAGCTAAAATAAACGAATGGGACTATATGAAACTTAAAAGCTTCTGCACAGCAAAAGAAACCATCGTCAAGATAAAGAGGCCACCAACTGAATGGGAGAAGATTTTTGCAAATAGTGCCTCCGATAAGGGGCTAATATCCAGAATATACAAGGAACTCATGCAACTCAACAACAAAAAAACAAACAACCCAATTGAAAAATGGGCAGAGGACTTGAAGAGACATTTCTCCAAAGAGGACATACGAATGGCAAATAGACATATGAAAAAATGCTCAACATCACTAATCATCAGAGAAATGCAAATCAAAACCACAATGAGATATCACCTCACCCCAGTCAGAATGGCTATCATCAACAAGACAAATTGTAACAAGTGTTGGAGAGGCTGTGGAGAAAAAGGAACCCTCATACACTGTTGGTGGGAAGGCAGACTGGTGCAGCCACTATGGAAGGCAGTGTGGAGGTTCCTCAAAAATTACGAACAGAATTGCCATATGACCCAGCAATCCCTCTCCTGGGCATCTACCAAAAAAATCTGAAAACATTTATACATAAAGACACATGTGATCCAATGTTCATTGTAGCTTTATTTACAGTGGCCAAGACATGGAAACAACCAAAATGTCCTTCGATAGATGAATGGATGAAGAAGTTGTGGTATATATACACAATGGAATACTATTCAGCAGTAAGAAAAGACAATATAGGAACATTTGTGACAACATGGATGGATCTTGAGAGTGTAATGCTGAGCGAAATAAGTCAGGCAGAAAAAGCAGAGAACCATGTGATTTCACTGATATGTGGTATATAAACCAAAAAATCAAAAGAACAAGACAAACAAATGAGAAACAGAAACTCATAGACACAGACAATAGTTTAGTGGTTACCAGAGGGTAAGGGGGTTGGGGGGTGGGAGTTGAGTGTAAGCGGGATCAAATATATGGTGATGGAAGGAGAACTGACTCTGGGTGATGAACACACAATGGGATTTATAGATGATGTAATACAGAATTGTACACCTGAAATCTATGTAATTTTACTAACAATTGTCACCCCAATTAATTTAATTAAAAATAAATAAATAAATAAATATAAATAAACTATATTAAAAAAATGGGGCCTGTCAAAAGAAAACAGGTGAGACATCTGGTTTCAAAACAGGGAGTAAATTCATGTCTGCCTTTTCCTTTAACCAATTTTTAAAACTATCACAAGAGTCAACCGGAGGATAATCCTGAAATGTGGACAGAGAAAGGTAGAATGCATAAAGACCCAAAGATTAGAAAAGGAACATAGTGGCAGTGTGTCCTAGGATGCCAGATGCAATATCAGAGTGTTGTCTGTGCCCTGAGACTTCGGATAGCCTACTTTGCAATAGAACATAGCAATGAGCTCAAGTATCATCGTTCTTATCCAGGATGTAATGAGAGTTTTACTGACAACACCAGGCAAACCCAGGAGCACTGCCAAGAGTTACTAATCACTAGTCAACTGAAAATAAGTCACCAGGAGAACCACTCTCCTTCCCAGACAGATATGAGATCCCATTCTCTGCCATCTATAGACACTGGCAAGGCAGGTGCAATGGTAGCACTGTCAAGGGGGGTCCTGCCACTACAAGTACCCAACCCAGGAAGCCTCATCATTTGCACAAGTCCTGAGCCTCCATTCCCCTATCTAGAGACATGAGGCGGCCAGGAGGTTCAGGCACCATTACAAGACCCAGACCTATACCTGTGAGATTGAGAAGCTTTTTCCTAAACTTCAGGCACTCAGCTACAGTTTCCTGACAAAACAAGTATCTGGCATAAGAATTACTCTTTATTCCTGCAGGCTGGAGAATCCCTTACCTGACTTAGAAACATCACATGTCCAGATGACTGGGTGTCATTGTTAGAGGGATCCACCCTAAACAATCCCTGGCCTGGAAAGTATTATTTATATCCATGGAGCAGATAATCTTTTAAGCCACCTAGAAACACTGAGCAGCAAAATAGCAGTGTAAGAGGGTATTTGCCACAACAAGCACCAAGTCTGCTTTGTCTCCATGGACTGGAGTCTCCCTTCCCTTATTCCATATTGTCAGAGTCCCAAATTGATATAAGAAAGAGAAAAAAAAAAGTTTAAACGTATTTGAAGAAATAATGGAAGAAAACTCCCCAAATTTGTTGAAATACATAAATTCACAGATTAAGAAGGTTAATGAAGCTCACATAAGTAAACCCAAATAATTCTACATCAATACACATCATAATTAAACTTTTTATAACAAGACAAAAACTCTTGAAAGCACCTAGACAGAACTGGTATGTTACTTACAGAGCAACACCAATTCAAGTGACAACATATTTCTCATCTAAAATCCTGGAA
The DNA here is from genome assembly GCF_057876585.1 of Rhinolophus sinicus. NCBI lineage: Eukaryota > Metazoa > Chordata > Mammalia > Chiroptera > Rhinolophidae > Rhinolophus > Rhinolophus sinicus. The sequence goes on from NC_142518.1 coordinate 89,617,406, forward strand.
GCGAGAAGGAAGTGGCACATTTTCCAAGTACGGAAGGTAAAGAACTGTCAAAGAAATAACAACATATTCAGATGTAGGAAAATTAAAAGAATTTGTCACAGTCAGACCTACTATTAAAGAATACTAAAGTAATTTCTTTAAAATGAAAGTAAATAAAGGGATATTGGACCAATAATGATAACTACAATGTTAACAGGAGCAAGTGTGTGGCCTAACAGAAATGAGCTTAAACATAAACCACTTGGTTCTAACTCCCCTGGCTTGCAGTACACCTGCAAGCTGACAAGCACCTTACATCCATCATAGGTGAGGACAGAATAGTTCCCAATCACAACAACAACTCCCTGCACACTAACCAACACCCATCGTACATGGGAACAAAACAGTTCCCACTAAACTATTGTCTGTGTCTATGAGTTTCTGTTTCTCATTTGTTTGTCTTGTTCTTTTGTTGTTTTTGGTGGGATTTATAGATGATGTAATACAGAATTGTACACCTGAAATCTATGTAATTTTACTAACAATTGTCACCCCAATAAATTTAATAAAATAAAATTAAAAAACAAACAAACAAAAAAACCAGTTCCCAGAAGACAATTGCAACAGCAGCCCCACTACAAGCTGACAAGCACCCTACATCCTGCTTAGAAAAATATAAAACTTCAGCACTCCTTCAGATCTGTGCAGCTGTCCCCCATTGAACTCTGCCCTGGCAAACTTCTGCCAGTATCTCTGTTACCCCTCTATCTCCGCAGCTCTACCTCTCAGACTGCCCTGGCAAAACATCCGCCAGTTCCAAACAGAACTCTCTCTCTCTCTCTTTTTGACTTTCAATAAATCTTGTTTACTCTTGTAGACTCTAGTAAATGCTTTTACATTCGGCAAATGACCAGGGGTTAATTCTACACCAGGACAAAAAAGGAAAGAACAGAGAGAAATAAAAATTGTGTATATTCATTTGACTTCATGAGTTTTTAAAATCATATATGATGATTGAAATAAAAAATATAACATTATCTGATACTCAAAACAATGATAGTTAAAAATGGGGAAGACAATAGTTCAGTGGTTACCAGAGGGTAAGGGGGTAAATGTGGTAGATGAGGGTAAAGGGATCAAATATATGGTGATGGGAGGAGAACTGACTGGGTGGTGAACACACAATGTGATATATAGATGATGTAACACAGAATTGTACACTTGAAACCTATGTACTGTTACTAACAATTGTCACCCCAATAAACTAATTTTTTTTAAAAATGGGAAACTTAGAAATGAAGCTTCCACATGCCACTTTAAGTAGTAAAATCTGGATACCAGTAGACTATGATAAGTCAACCATGCGTATTGTAATACTCAGGGTAACCACGAATAAAATTCTGGCCCTTGAAATGAATTTGGAGTGTTCCCTCCTCTTCAATGTTTTGGAAGAGTATGAGAATTGTTGGCATTGATTCTTCTTTGAATATTGGTAGAAATCACCAGTGAAACCATATGGTTCTGGTCTTTCCATTTTTGGGAGATTGTTATTATTGATTCAATCTACTAACTCATTATTTATCTGTTCATATTGTCTATTTCTTTATGATTTTATGTTGGTAGGTTGTATTTCTAGGAAAGTGTCTATTTCTTCTGGCTTGTCCAATTTATTAATATTCAGTTATTCACACCAGTCTCTTATGATTATTTATATATATGTGGTATATGTTGCAATATCTCCTTTTTCGTCAACAATTATATTAATTTGAGTTGTCTCTTTTTTTCTTGATTAGGCTTATTAAGGTTAGTCAACTTTGTTTATCTTATAAAATAATCAACTCATTATTTTGTTAATCTTTTGTATTGTTTTCCTATTCTATTTATTTGTTTCTGTTTTAATCATCATCATTTCTTTCTTTCTGTTAACATTAGTCTTAGTTTGTTCTTTTTATAGGTCCTAAGGTATAATGTTATTTTACAAGGTCTGAAACTTAAGTTCACGAACTGACCTTGAAAAAGTACTACATAACTCATTACTGAATATCACTATGATCACCTTTGAAGTAATCCCCTTGGGAAGCAATGCACTGACGCCAGCACCTAGTCCACCCATCAAAACAATTTTGGAACTATTTTTCTGGAGTGGCCATTAGAGCTGTCATTGTATTATCCTTGATGTCCCAAATGTCATCAAAATGTCTTCCTTTCAATATTTCCTTTATCTTTGGGTAAAGAAAGAAGTCACTGGGGGCCAGATCAGGTGAGTAGGGAGGGTGTTCCTGTACAGCTATTTGTTTACTGGCTAAAAACTCCCTCACAGTGTGAGCTGGCAGATTGTCATGATGCAAGAGCCATGAACTTTTGTTGAAAAGTTGAGGGAGTTTAACTTTTTCACACAAACTTTTCGGCACTTCCAAATACTAAACTTGGTTAACTGTTTATCCAGCTGGTAGAAATTTACAATGAATAATACTGACGATATAAAAAAAAGTTAACAACATCATTGCAACAAGTTCGCGAACATAACTGTCTGACCTCGTATATTTGAGATCTTTCTTTTTTCTTGATGTATGTTTTTCCTCTTAAAATTGTGTAAGGGGGATCGAATATATGGTGATGGAAGGAGAACTGACTCTGGGTGATGAACACACAATGGGATTTATAGATGATGTAATACAGAATTGTACACCTGAAATCTATGTAATTTTACTAACAATTGTCACCCCAATAAATTTAATAAAATAAAATTTAAAAAAAAAATTGTTTTTGATCCATATCATAAGTTTTGGTATGTTGTGTTTCCATTTTCATTTGTCCCAAGATATTGTGTACTTCCCTGTTCATTTCTTTTTTGATCCATTGGTTGCTCAGCAATGTGTTGTTCAATTTCCATGTATTTGTTTATTTTTCAGCTTTACCTCCTGTTACTGATTTCTAGTTCATAACTTGTGGTCAGAAGTAATATTTGATATAATTTCTATCTTTTTAAAATTGTTAAGACATATTTTTTTTAGCTTACAATATGATATATCCTAGAAAATTTTCTGTGTGTTCTTGAGAAAATTGGCTATTTTGCTGCTGTTGGATGGAATATTCTCTATATGTCTTTTAGGTCCAGTTTGTCTGTGTTGCTCAAATATCCTGTATTTCCTTACTGATTTCCTGTTTGGATGATCTATACTTTATTATTGTATAGTGACTTTCTTTTTCTCTTGTGACCATTTTTTGCTTTAAGTCTGTTTTCTCTGATAAGCATAGCTATCTCTTATTTCCTTTAGTCACCATTTGCTTAGAATAACTTTTGCATCCCTTCATTTTCAACATATGTGTGTTCTTAAAGCTAAAGTGAGTCTCTTGTAAATATCATATCACTAGATATTGTTTTTATATCCATTCAGCTGTTCTATGTCTTTTTTGCATACTTAATTTTTCCATTTTGCTTTTCAATTACACTTGAAATTCAGTATTATTTTACATTAGTTTCAGGTGTACAGCATAGTGGTGAGACATTTGTATAATTTACAACGTGATCCCACTGAATAGCCTAGTACCCACCTGGCACTATACATACTTATTACAATATTATTGGCTATATTTCCTGTGCTATATTTTACATCTTGATTATTTTGTAACTACTAGTTTGCACTTCTTAATACCTTCACATTTTTCACACCAAACCCATGCCCATTTGACAACCATCAGTTTGTTTTCTGTATCTATGAGTTTGTTTCTGTTTTGTTTGTCCATTTACTGTATTTTTTTAGATCCCACATATAAGTGAGGTCATTTGGTATTTGTCTTTCACAGTCTGACTTATTTCACTTAGCATAATGTCCTCTAGGTCCATCAGTGTTGCTGCAAATGGTAAGATTTCATTCTTCTTTTATTGCAGAGTAATATTCCATTGTATATATGTACTATTTGTTCTTTATTCAATTGTCAATTGATGTGCACTTAGATGGCTTCCATATCTTTGCTATTGTAAATAGTGTTGCAATGAACATAAGGGTTCATATATCTTTTTTAATTAGTGTAATGAATTTGTTGGATAAATACCCAGGAGTGGAAATGCTGGGTCATAAGGTACTTGATATTTTTAATTTTTTGAGGAACCTATATATTGTTTTCCATAGTGGCTGCATCAATTTACAATCCCAAAAACTATGCACAAAGATTCCCTTTTCTCCACATCCTCACCAAAACTTGTTTGTTGATTTATTGATGACATCCATTCAGACAGATGTGAGGTGATATCACATTGCAGGTTTAATTTGCATTTCTCTGATGATTAGTAATGTTGAGCACCTTTTCATATGTCTGTTGGCCATCCGTATGTCCTCTTTTGTGAAATGTTTATTCAGGTCCTCTACCCATTTTTCAATATGATTATTTTTGGTGTTGAGTTTATTAGTTCTTTATATATTTTGGATATTAGCCTCTTATGAGATGTATCATTTGTAAATATCTTCTTCCAGTCAATAGAATGTCTTTTCGTTTTATTGGTGGTTTCCTTTGCTATGCAAATTTTTTTTTCATTTGATGTAGCTTCATTTGTTTATTTTTTTCTTTTCTTCCCTTGCTGAAGGAAATATATCATAACAAAATATTACTAAAAGCAATGCCCATTCTATGTCTTTTTACTGGAGAGTTCACTCCATTTGTATGTAAAGTAATTAGTGATAAGTAATGACTAATATTACTATTTTGACAATTATCTCTTGATTGTTGTACATTCAATGTTTCTTTTCTTCCTATCTTTCTGTATTCCTTTGTCAAATCAATGACCATTCTTCCTGGTGCAATGCTCTGACAACTGTATCATAATCTTTTCTGTATTCACTAGAGGTTTTTCTTTTGCAGTTACCATGAAGCTTACATAAAATCACTTCTAGTTACAATGTCCTATTTAAGATGATAAGAACTTAACCAAAATAGTATACAGAAATTTTATACTTTTACTTCACCTCCTCACATTTTATATTATTGCTGTTAAAATTTACATATTTTTATAGCTACAACTTTGCATTATCATTATAAGTGGTTTATGCACCCTTATTACAATATTAGAGAATTGGACAGTTACTATATATTTACGTTTACCAGTATGTTTTACCTAGTCTCTTTTTTCTTTTACGACATTAGCTAGCATCCTTTTATTGCAGCTTGAAGAACTCTTGATAATATTTCTTCTAATGCAGGTTTAGTGGTAATGAACTCCCTCAGCTTTCACTTGTTTGTAAGATATTTCTTTCATTTCTGAAGTTTTTGCCAGGTATAGTATTTTTATTCAAATTTATTGGGGTGACAATGGTCAACAAAACTACATAGGTTTCAAGAGTACAAATCTATAATACATCATCTATATATTGCTTTATGTGTTCACCACCCAGAGCCCAGAATCAATTTTCCATCCATCACCATACGAGGTCTGACAATTATGTTCGTGAACATGTTGCAATGATGTTGCTAAACATTTTTAGGTATCAGAGGGATTATTTATTATGAATTTGTAGCAACTGGATGAACAGTAACCAAGTTTACTATTTGGAAGTGGTGAAAAGGCTGCTTGAAAAATTTAGATCACTTGAACTTTTCACCAAAAATGCATGGATCTTGCATCATAACGATGCACCAGCTCACACAGCACTGTCTGTAATGGAATTTTTAGCCAGTAAACAAATAATTGTATTGGAACTCCTTTCCCACTCACCTGATCTGGCCCCAAATGATTTCTTTCTTTACCCAAAGATAAAGAAAATATTTAAAGGAAGACATTTGATGACATTTAGGACACACAATGACAGCTCTGATGACCATTCCAGAAAAACAGTCCCAAAATTGCTTTGAAGGGTGGACAAGGCACTTGTGTCGGTGCATAGCTTCCGAAGGGGAGGACTTCAAAGGTGACCATAGTGATATTCAGCAATGAGGCATGTAGCACTTTTTCCAGGATGAGTTAATCAATGTAATAGACATCAATATATTTGACCCCCTTTACTCTCTTCTACCATGTCTCCTACCCCTTAGCCTCTGGTAACCACTAAACTGTGGTCTGTGTCTGAGTTATTGTTTCTTTATTTTCTTGTCTTGTTCCTTTTTTTGCTTTCAGTTTCATATACTAAATATGAGTGAAGTCATATGGATTGTGCCATTTTCTGTCTGACTTATTTTGCTCAGCATAACAATCTCAAGATCCATCTATGTTGTCCCAAATGGCAATATTTCATATTTTCTTATGGCAGAGTAGTATTCCATTGTGTATATACGCCACATCTTCTTTATCCAATCATCTATGGAAGGACACTTTTCTTGTTTCCATGTCTTGGCCACCGTACATAATGCTGCAATGAACATCAGAACACATATATATTTACGGATAAATGTTTTCAGATTTCTGGCGTAGATGCCCAGGAGAGGGATTGCTGAGTCACATGGTAATTTTATTCTTAATTTTTTGAAGACCCTTCATATAGCATTTTTGGTTAATTGTTTTCTTTCAGTATTTTACATATATTATCACTCTCTCCTGGCCTGCAAAGTTTCCACTGAGAAATCTACTTTCCTTGTATATGACAAGTTGCTTTTCTTTTGCTATTTTCAAAATTATTTCTTTGTCTTGATTTTGACAGTTTAATTATAATGTATCTTGACGTAGCCCTTTTTAGGTTCAATGTATTTGAGATCATTTGGGCTTCATGAGTCTGATGTCCATTTCTTACCCCAATTTTGGCAGGTTTTTGGCCATTATTTTCTTAAATACATCCCCCTTCCATTTATCTTTATCTCTCTTTCTGGAATTTTTATGAAGTGTGTCTATTACTTCTTTTGATGGTGTCCCATAAGTTCCACAGGTTTTTTTCATTCTTTGTTTTTTCTATTCTGATTGGATAATTTCAAAGTATTTTGTTCAAGGTCATTGATTCTTTATTCTTCTTGGATGACTTTGCTCTTGAAGTTCTCTATCGAATTCTTTATCCAGTCATTCCATTTTTCAGCTATAAGATTTTTGTTTGTTTTATGGTTTCTATTTCTTTGTTGAGCTTTTCATTTTGTTCATGAATTTGCTTTCCTAATTTTGTTTAGTTGTTTGTGTGTCCTTATTGTTCACTGATTTATTTTAAGTGTATTATTCTGAATACTTTTTTACACAGTTCATAGATTTCCATTTCTTTAGGGTCATTGTTGGACCTTTATTAATTTCCTCTCTTGGTATCATGTTTATCTGTTTCTTCATGATTCTTGTGTCCTTGTATTGGTATTTACACATTTAAGTAAGCCTTCTCCTCTTCCATAGTTCACAGGTTTGTTTTGAATGGGGCTGCTGGCTGTGCTCCACAATCAGGTGGAGCCACTAGCTGCTCTCTGTAATCACCTCTGGTCAGGCAAAGTTGTAGTCTGTGTCTCCTGGAAGGGTGGTGTCACAGGTTGGATTTGTGATTGGACAGGACTTTGGGCCATGTTCCTCAATTATTCCTGGTAGAGTGAGGCCTCAGGCTATTCTCCCCAACTGGATGATGCCATTGTCTGGATTCCACATTCAAATGGTGCTGCAGGCAAGGCTTTGTGGTCAGATGGGGCCTCAAGCTGAACTTTGTGATTAGACAGGACCATAGACTGTGCCCTGAGTTTGGGTAAGGTCACAGTCTCTGCTTTGGGATTAGAAAAGCCACCTGCTCTACTCTACTGTAGGGCAAGATCACTGGCAAGGATTTTTGGTTAGGTCAAGCCCCTCACTGTATCCTGACATTAGGGAGGGTTTGAGATTGAATTCAGTGGTCAGGCATCATCACTGTCTACACTGTTTTTAGTAGTCAGGCAGGCTTATAAGTTGGGTTCCACTGCTGAGGAAGGCTGTGAATTGGGCTTTGTGGCTGGGCAGTACCATAAGCTGGGTTCCAAGGCTGTGGTATATTAAAGTTAAGGCACTGGTTATGCAGAGTAAGGCTATGGGAAATAATTCCTTAGGACTTCACGCTTGGCTCCCTGCACATGTCAGGCTATAGGATGAGCTCCATGGCTTCCTTGGATCTCCAGTGAGGTTTTCCTGGTCAGGCCAAATTGGAGGCTATGCTCATCAGTTGGAAAAGGCTTCATACTTCGTTCTCTGCTTGGGAAGGATTATAGAATGAACTCCATGGTTGGTATTACATGTTAACCATGAAACCAAACTAGGTTCAACTGCCAACAATAACCCCTGGCCAGATGGGACCAGTGGTGCAGCTCTGCAGATGAGCAGAGCCATGGGCTGGGATCTCTGATTGGGCACTGCTTCCAGCAAGAATAGCATCTAGTAAGATTGGAGCTCTGGTTGCTGTGAATCCTTCCCCCTTCTCTGTTTCTCTCTCATTTCCATTTGTCAAGCTCTGTGGATTCTCCCAATGATCTCCATTCTCCCAGTGATCTCTACAAGGGACAACCAGACTGGGCCTCCTGGAAAGAATCCTAAAATGTTGGGGACACTGTATGTCAACTTTGGGCTCTTCTTTTCCCACTGAGGATAGCATAGGCTTAGAGAGTCCCTCTTAGTGTGGTGCTATACCAACCTGGGGGAGTGGTAACATACTAAAAGTGGAATAGCCCCTCTTACCTCTTAATGAGGTATGTGTGATCCAGAGTGGGGTGTCTCAGCCTCACTCTCTCGTTCTGGAATTTCCACAATGTGTTTTGTCTATGGATAGTTGGTCTTCTAATGGAAGGGACTGAATAGGGAAAGATCTACGTCACAATCCATGACTTTACCTTAGCCAATAGTTTTATTAATTACGAACTTTGACAAAGTATAAACGATATAATTTAATGCAGTTCTTTCTGCTTAAAATCGTGTATCATCTGAGAATTTGCTTCAACTTTCTGAGTCTTTAAAAAAGTCACTGATCAACAGAGCTTCCTTCTCTCTTTTAGTACATTGCTCTTGCATGAAGAATGCATGAACCACTGCTTTTTGGTATGCATCATTATTTTCTGAGCTACAGCTACAAGTTTAAATAGAACATTTAGTTCTTGATGTTCTTTCTTCTAAATACTTTTTGACTACTTGGAGTTGAGAGTAGTGGAGTTGTACCACTACTCTTAATGATGCCCTCTCACCACTCTTATTCAACATAGTATTGGAAGTTTTCGCCACAGTAATAGGGTAAAAAAATAAAATAAAATACATACGTATTGGGAGAAAAAAAACTGTTATTATTGATATATATGACATGACTATGCAGAAAATCTCAAACTAATTGAACAGAGTTCTTAAACCTAAGTGAATACAACAAGGTCACAGAATACATGATCAGCAAGCAAACACTAATTACATTTCTTTTTTTCAATTAAAGTTAATTGAGGTAACAATGGTTAATAAAGTAACATAAGTTTCAAGTATACAATTCTGTAATACGTAACCTATAATCACATTGTGTGTTCACCACCCTCAGACAGTTCTCCTTCCATCACCACATATTTGACCCCATTTACCTTCTTTGCCCACCCCCTCCCACCCTTGCCCTCTGGTATCCACTAAACTATTGTCTATATCTATGAGTTTTTGTTTCTTTATTTGTTTTCCTTGTTTCTTGTTGCTTTCAGATTTACATCCCACATATCAATGAAATCATATGGTTCTCAACTTTTTCTGTCTGACTTATTTCGTTTGCCAAAATAATCTCAAGATCTATCAATGTTTTTTGCAAATGGCATTATTTCATCTCTTCTTATTGAACAATAGTATTCCATTATGTATATATACCACATCTTCTTTATTCATCATCTGTCAAAGGACGCTTTGATTGTTTACATGTCTTGGCCACCGTGAATAAAGCTGCAATGAACATCGGAGCACATATATCTTCATAAGTAAATGTTTTCATATTTTTTGGGTAGATACTCAAGAAAGGGATTGCTGGGTTATATGGTAATTCTATTCCTAATTTTTTGAGGAACCTCCACCCTGTCTTCCATAGTGGCTGCAGCAATCTGCATTCCCAATAATAGTGCATAAGGATTTCTTTTTCTCCACAGACTCTCCAACAGTTGTTATTATTCATCTGGTTCAGGAAAGCCATTCTAACTGGGGTGAGGTGATATCTCATAGTGGTTTTTATTTGTATTTCTCTGATGATTAGTGATGTTGAGCATCTTTTAATCCGTCCATTAGCAATCAGCATGTCCTCTTTCGAGAAATGTCTATTCAGGTTCTTTGCCTATTTTTAAATTGAATTTTTGTTGTTGTTATTGTTGATTTGTATGAGTTCCTTATATATTTTGGATATTAGCCCCTTATTGGAGGGGTTGTTTGCAATATCTTCTCCCACTCGGTTGGTTGCCGCTTTTTCCCCTCAGATGGTTTCTTTGGCTGTGCAGAAGATTTTAGTTTTATATGGTCCCATTTATTTATTTTAACTTTTATGTCCCTTGCTTTTGAGGTCAAATTCATAAAATCATCATTGAACCCAAATCCATAAGTTTAGTATCTGTTTTCTTCTATGTTGTTTATTGTTTCAGGTCTTATGTTTAGGTCTTCAACCTATTTTGAGTTAATTTTAGTACACTGTGACAGATAGCAGTCTAGTTTCATTCTTTTGTATGTCACTTTCCAGTTTTCCCAGCACTATTTATTAAAGGGGCCTACTTTTCTCCATTGCTTGTTTTTGGCTTCATTGTCAAAAAGTTTCTGTCCATATTTATGTGGGTTTTTCTGAGTTTTAAATTCTATTCCCTTGGTCTGTGAGTTTGTTTTTCTTCCAGTACCATGCTGTTTTGATTACTATTGCTCTGTAATACAAGGTAAAGTCAGGGAGTGTGATACATACAACATTGTTCTTTGTTTTTTCTAGAATTGCTTTTGCTATGTGGGGTGTTTTGTGATTCCATACAAATTTGATGATTTTTTGTTCTATTTTTTAAAAATACCAGATAATTTTGACAAAGAAGCTAAAAACATACAATGGAGCAAAGACAGCCTCTTCAATAAATGGTGCTGGGAGAATTGGATAGCCACGTGCAAAAGAATGAAACTGGACTGCTATTTGTCACCATATACCAAAGGTAATTCAAAATGGATCAAAGACTTAAGCATAAGACCTGACACAATAAACTGCATAGAAGAAAACATAGGTACTAAACTTATGAATCTTGGGTTCAAAGAGCATTTTATGAATTTGACTCCAAAGGCAATGGAAGTAAAAGCTAAAATAAATGAATGGGACTATATGAAACTTAAAAGCTTCTGCACAGCAAAAGAAAGCATTGACAAAATAAAGAGGCCACCAACTGAATGGGAGAAGATTTTTGCAAACAGTGCCTCCGATAAGGGGCTAATATCCAGAATATACAAGGAACTCATGCAACTTAACAACAAAAAAACAAACCACCCAATTGAAAAATGGGCAGAGGACTTGAAGAGACATTTCTCCAAAGAGGACATACAAATGGCAAATACACATATGAAAAAATGCTCAACATCACTAATCATCAGAGAAATGCAAATCAAAACCACAATGAGATATCACCTCACCCCAGTCAGAATGGCAATCATCAACAAGACAAATAGTAACAAATGTTGGAGAGGCTGTGGAGAAAAAGGAACCCTCATACACTGTTGGTGGGAATGCAGACTCGTGCAGCCGTTATGGAAGGCGGTGTGGAGGTTCCTCAAAAAATTACGAATAGAATTTCCATAAGACTCAGCAATCCCTCTCCTGGGTATCTACCCAAAAAATCTGAAAACTTTTAGAGACAAAGACACGTGTGCTCCAATGTTCATTGCAGCTTTGTTTACGGTGGCCAAGACATGGAAACAACCAAAATGTCCTTCGATAGATGAATGGATGAAGAAGTTGTGGTATATATACACAATGGAATACTATTCGGCGGTAAGAAAAGATGATATAGGAACATTTGTGACAACATGGATGGATCTTGAGAGTGTAATGTTGAGCGAAATAAGTCAGACAGAAAAAGCAGAGAACCATGTGATTTCACTGATATGTGGTATATAAACCAAAAGCAACAAAAGAACAAGACAAACAAATGAGAAACAGACACTCATAGACACAGACAATGGTTTGGTGGTTGCAGGAGGGTAAGGGGGGTGGGGGGTGGGGGGTGGGAGATGAGGGTAAGGGGGATCGAATATATGGTGATGGAAGGAGAACTGACTCTGGGTGATGAACACACAATGGGATTTATAGATAATGTAATACAGAATTGTACACCTGAAATCTATGTAATTTTACTAACAATTGTCACCTCAATAAATTTAATTAAAAAAATACCATTGAGTTAAAGCATTCAAAAGATTATGCATCACAACCATGTGGGGTTAAACCCAAGGGCACAAGGATGGTTCAACATATGCAAATGGATCAATGTGATACACCACATAAACAAAATCAAGGACAAAATCATATGATTATATCAATAGATGCAGAAACACCATTTGACAAGATACAACATCCATTTATGATTAAAACACTTAATAAAATGGGTATACAAGGAGAATTCCTTAACATAATAGAGGCCATATATGAAAAAATCTCAGCAAATGTTATAACTAGCCGTGAAAAACTGAATCCTTTCCTCTATGTTCAGGAATAAGACAAGGCTGTTCCTTATCACCAACGCTTTTCAACATAGTATTGGTAGTCCCACACAGAGCAATCAGGGAAGAGAAAAAATAAAAGGCATGCAAATTGAGAAAGAATGAGTTAAATTGGCACTCTTTGCAGATGGCATGATGTTATATATAGAAAACCCTAAAGACTCCACCAAAAAGCTATTAGAAACAATCAAGGAGTGCAGTAAAGTTGCCAGCTACAAAATTAACTTACAAAAGTCCATTGCATTCCTATATACTAAAAATGAAATCTCAGAAAAAGAAATAAAAAATCAATTCATTTTGCAATTGCAGCAAAAAGAATAAAATACCTAGGAATAAACTTAACCAGGGATTTGAAAGACCTATATGCTGAAAAATATAAGACATTTTTAAAAGAAATTGAAGAAGAAACTAAGAAATGGAAAGACATTCTGGGCTCATGGATTGGAAGAATCAACATAGATATATTGGCAATATAACCCAAAGCAATATACAGATTTAATACAATCCCCATCAAAATCTCAATGGCATTTTTAAAAGAAATAGAACAAAATATCATCAGATTTGTTTGGAACCACAAAAGACCCTGAATAGCCAAAGCAATCTTGAGGAAAAAAAAGCAAAGCTAGAGGTATCACAGGCCCTGACTTTAGCTTGTACTACAGGGCTACAATAATAAAAACAACATGGTATTGGCAGAAAAACAGACACACAGACCAATGGAATAGAATTGAGAGCCCAGAGATAAAACCACATAAACATGGACAGATAATTGTTGACAAGAAGCAAAAACATACAATGGAGAAAGAACAGTCTCTTCAATAAATAGTGCTGGGAGAATTGGAAAGCCACGTGCTAAAGAATGAAACTCGAGTGGTGTCTGTCACCTTGTACCAAATTTAATTCAAAATGGATCAAAGACTTAAGCTAAGACCTGAAAATATAAACTGCATAGAAGAAAACATAGGTACTAAATGTATGGACCTTGTGTTCAAAGAGCACTTTATGAATTTGAATCCAAAGGCAAGCGAAGTAAAAGTTAAAATAAATGAATGGGACTATATCAAACTGAAAAGCTTCTTCACAGCAAAAGATACCATGGACAAAATAAAGAAGCCATCAACTGAATGGGAGAAGATTTTTGCAAACAACACCTCCCTTAAGGGGCTAATATCTAAAATATATAAGGAACTCATAGAGCTCGACAATAACAACAAAAAATGAACAATCCAATTACAAAATGGGCAGAGGACCTGAATAGACATTTTTCCAAAGAGGACATACAAATGGCAAAAAGACATATGAGAAAATGTTCAACATCACTAATCATCAGAGAAATGCAAATCAAAACCACAATGAGATATCACCTCGCTTCAGTTAGAATGGCTGTCATCAACAAGACAAATAGTAACAAGTGTTGCAGAGGCTGTGGAGAAAAAGCACCCTCATACACTGCTGGAGGGAATGCAGACTAGTGCAGTCACTATGGAAAGTAGTGAGGAGGTTCCTCAAAAAGTTAGCAATAGAATTACCATATGACCCAGAAATCCCTCTCTTGAGTATCTATCAAAAAAAAATCTGAAAACATTTATACATAAAGACAAGTGTGCTCCAATGTTCATTGCAGTTTATTTTTTTTTTTTTTTTAGTGTTCATAATTATAATTTTTAATGAACACGTAATATTCCACTGAGTCACTTTAACCAAGTTTGCTGAAGTATTAGACTATTTTTGGACACTTACATTGTTTTCTACCTTTTTTTTTCGTTTCTTCTTTTATTTTACTTTATTTTATTATTTTATTTTATTAATTTCAGGTGCACAAGACAAAGTAATACCTAGATGTTTATCTTTTATATCCCTCACACTATGCGTACCCACCTGCCCCCATCCACTATTCCTCTAACATCGCACAGAGCCATTACATTTCCACTGTCTCTATTCCTAACACTGCACTCCGCTTCTCATAAGTACATACATACATACATATATATATATATATATATATATATATATATATATATATATATATATGTACAAACTTGTAGTTGACGTACAAACTTGTAGTTGATATTCGTTATTGTTCAGCTTCAGCTTCAGGTGTACAGTGCAGTGATCAGGCATCTACATAATCCCTGAGGTGGTCTCCCTAATGAGACAAGTGTCCATCGGCTACCCTACAAAATCTATACAATATTATTGATTACATTCCCCAAATAAATTTCAAAACCCGTGACCATCTTGTGGTTACCGACTGTTTTCTAATCCCCTCACCTTCCCCCTTATCCACAACCCCCTCTCATCTAGCAACCCTCAGTTTTCCTCTATGTCTCCAAAACTGTTTCTGATTATTCATTCACTTATTCTTTTCTTTAGATTCCACATATAAGTGATTTCATATGGTATTTGTCTTTCTCTGTCTGACTTATTTCATTTAACATAATGTTTCCTAGGTCCATCCATGTTGTTGCAAATGGTAAGATTTCTTTCTTCTTTATGGCTGTGTAATACTCCATTGTATAAATGTACCACAGTTTCTTAATCCAGTCATCTACCGATGGGCATTTCGGTTGTTTCCATGTCTTGGCTATTGTGTGTAGTGCTGCAATAAACATAGGAGTGCATAAAGTTTTTTTAATTAGAGTTTTGGATTTCTCCAGATAGATACCTAAGAGTGGTATTGCTGGATCATAAGGTAGTTCCATTTTCAGATTTTTGAGATACCTGCATACTGTTTTTCATAGTGGCTGCACCAATCTGCAATCCCACCAACAGTGCACAAGGGTTCTTTTTTCTCCACATCTGCACCAACACTTGTTGTTTGTTGATCTATTGATGATAGCCATTTTGACTGGGGTGAGGTGGTATTTCATTGTGGTTTTTATTTGCATTTCTCTAATGATTAGTGAGTTTGAGCATTTTTTCATATGTCTGTTTGCCATCTGTATGTCCTTTTTAGAAAAATGTCTCTTCATGCCCTCTGCCCATTTTTTAATTGGGTTGTTTGTTTTCTTGGAGTTGAGTTGAGTGAGTTTTTGTAAATTTGTGATATTAACCCCTTATCAGATATATCATTGGCAAATATCTTTTCCCATTCAGTAGGGTCCGTTTTTGTTTTAGAGTCAGTTTCCTTTGCTGTGAAAAAACTTTTCAGTTTGATGTCATCACACATGCTTATTTTTTATCTTACTTCCCTTGTGCGAGGAGATATATCAGTAAAAATCTTACTCCAGGTAATGTCTCTGAAGTTTCTTCCTAGATTTGCTTCTAGGAATTTTATGGTTTCAGATCTTACATTTAAGTCTTTAAGCCATTTTGAATTTATTTTTGTATATGGTGTAAGGAGGTGGTCCAGCTTCATTTTTTTGCATGTGTCTCTCCAGGTTTCCCAGCATCATTTATTGAATAGACTGTCTTTACCCCATTGTACATTTTTGCTTCCATTGTCATATATTAAATGGACATATTGGCATGGATTTATTTCTGGACTCTCTATTCTGTTCCATTGATCTATGTGTCTGTTTTTATGCCAGTACTATGCTGTTTTGATTACTGTAGCCTTGTAGTATGATTTGATGTCAGTTATTGTTATACCTCCCACTTAGTTCTTATTTCTCAAGATTGCTGAGGCTATCCGGGATCTTTTATGGCCCCATATGAATTTTAGGGTTATATGTTCTATTTCTGTGAAAAATGTCGTTGGTAGTTTGATAGGAATTGCGTTGAATATGTATATTGCCTTAGGCAGTATGGACATTTTAACTATATTTATTCTTCCTATCCATGAACATGGTATGTGTTTCCATCTATTTGCATCTACTTTCATTTCTTTCTTCAGTGTCTTATAATTTTCTGAGCACAGATCTTTTACTTCTTTGGTTAAATTTATTCCCAGGTGTTTTATAGTCTTTGAAAGAATTGTAAATGGGATTGTTTTTTTGTTTTATTAAAATTTCTCCTTCTGATGTTTTATTATTGGTTTATACAAATGCAACTGATTTCTGAATATTAATTTTGTATCCTGCTACTTTACCAAATTCATCTATCAACTCTAATAGTTTCTTAGTGGAGTCTTTAGGGTTCTCTATATAGAGTATCATGTCATCTGCATATAATGACAATTTTACTTCCTCCTTACCAATGTGCATGCATTTTATTTCTTTTTCTTGTCTGATTGGTGTGGCTAGAACTTCCAGCACTATGTTGAACAGAAGTGGAGAAAGTGGGCAACCTTGTCTTGTTCCTGATCTTAAGGGGAATGGTTTTAGCTTTTCCCCATTGAGTATGATGTTAGCTGTGGGTCTATCATATATGGCCTTTATTATATTGAGATATGATCCCTCTATTCTCACTTTCTTAAGGGTTTTTAGCATAAATGGCTGCTGGATTTTATCAAATGCTTTTTGTGCATCTACTGATATGATCATGTGATTTTTATTCTTCATTTTGTGAATGTGGTTTATCACATTAATTGATGTGCGGATGTTGAACCACCCTTGCATACCAGGGATGAATCCCACTTGATCATGGTGTATGATCTTTTTAATGAATTGCTGAATTCTGTTCGCTAATATTGTGTTGAGGATTTTTCATCTATATTCATTAGAGATATCAACCTGTAGTTTTATTTTTTTGTGGTGTCTTTGTCTGATTTTGGGATTAGGGTGATAGTGGCTTCATAAAAAGTGTTTGGGAGTCTTCCCTCCTCAATTTTTTGAAAGAGCTTGAGGAGAATAGGTGATAATTCTTTTTTGACCGTTTTGCAAAATTCACCTCTAAAGCCATCTGGTCCAGGGCTTTTCTTTGTTGGGAGATTGTTGATTACTGATTCAATTTCCCTGGTGGTAATCAGTCTATTCAGGTTTTCTGTTTCTTCTCGAGTTAGCTTTGGAAGTTTGTGTGCCTCTAGAAAGTTGTCCATTCTTCCAGATTGTCAAATTTGTTGGCATATAGTTGCTCATGGTAATTTCTTATTTTTTTTTTTCATTTCTGCCGTGTCTGTTGTCACTTCTCCGCTTTCATTTCTCATTTTATTAATTTGGGTCCTCTCTTTTTTTTTAATGAGTCTGGCTAAAGGTTTGTCGATTTTGTTTATCTTCTCTAAGAACCAAGTCTGGGATTCATTGATCTTTTGTATTGTTTTTCTGGTTTCTATTTCATTTATTTCTGCTCTGATTTTTATTACCTCCTTCCTTGTATTCCCGTTGGGCTTATTTTGCTGTTCTTTTTCCAGATACCTTAAGTGTGAAGATAAACTGTTGATTAGTGATTTTTCTTGTTTCTTTAGGTAAGCCTTCAATGCTATGAATTTCCCTCTTAGGACTGCTTTCGTGGCATCCCATAGATTCTGGGTCGTCGTGTTTTCATTTTCGTTTGTCTCGAGATATCTTTTGATTTCTTCCTTGATCTCCTTGTTGACCCATTCATTATTTAGTAACATGTTATTCAGCCTCCATGAATTGGTTTGTCTTCCAGTTTTTTTTCCTGTTGTTCTTTCTAATTTCATAGCACTGTGGTCAGAGAAGACAATTGGTATGATTTCAATTTTCTAAAATTTATCAAAACTTGTTTTGTTGCCTAACATAGGTCTATCTTGGAAAATGTCCCATGTGTGCTTGAGAAGAACGTGTATTCTGCAACATTTGGGTGAAATTCTCTGAAAATATCGATTAAATCCAAGTGGTCCAATGTGTCATTTAAGGCTGTTGTTTCCATATTGATTTTGTGTCTGGAAGACCTGTCCTTTGTTTTCAGAGTTTTGTTGAAGTCCCCTACTACGATAGTATTACTGTTGATCTCTGTCTTTATGTCAGTCAATATCTATTTTATATATTTAGTTGCTCCTATGTTGGGTGCATAAATGTTTACTAGGATTATGTCCTCTTGTCGGATCGATCCCTTTATTATTATATAGTGCCCATCTTTGTCTTTTAATATGTTCTTCATTTTAAAGTCTATTTTGTCAGATATAAGTATTTCAACTCCAGGTTTTTCTCATTTCCATTTGCATGAAATATGTTACTCCAAACTTTCACTTTCAGCCTGTGTGTGTCTTTTCATCTGAGGTGAATCTCTTGTGTACAGTATAAACAAGGGTCTTGCTTTCTTATCCACTCAGCCACCCTACGTCTCTTGATTGGAGCCTTTATTCCGTTTACATTTAAAGTGATTATTGATAGGTACATAGTTATTGCCATTTTTAAATTTGTAGTTAGATTGTTTTCATCTTTCTTCTTTTTACAGAAGTCCTTTTAGTATTTCTTGCAATGCTGGCTTGGTGGGAATAAATTCCTTTAGCTTATTCTTTTCTGGGAAGCTCTTTATCTCTCCGTCAACTTTAAATGATAGCCTTGCTGGATAAAGCAACCTAGGTTGTAGGCCTTTGTTTTCCATCACTTTGAGTATCTCCTGCCACTCCCTCCTGGCCTTCAATGTTTCTGTAGAAAGTCATTTGATAGTTTTTTGGGAGTTCCTTTGTATGTAACCCTCTGTCTTTCTCTTGCTGCTTTTAGGATTCTGTCTTTGTCTTTAACCTTTGCCATTTTAACTATAATGTGCCTTGGTGTGGGCCTGTTTGGATTTATCTTGGTTGGAACTCTCTGCACTTCTTGGGCTTGTATGTTGGTTTCCTTCATCAGGTTAGGGAAGTTTTCAGACATTATTACTTCACATATGTTCTCATTCCCTTACTTCCTCTCTTCACCTTTTGGTATTAGTATGAAGTGCATGTTGTTGCGCTTGATGTTATCCCAGAGGTTTATTAAACCATGCTCATTGTTTTTTATTCTTTTTTCTTTCTGTTGTTCTATTTGGGTGATCTCTGCTATCTTGTCATCTAAGTTGGTGATTTGATCCTTTGTTTCATCTAACCTGCTGTTAATTCCTTCAAGTGAGTTCTTTATTTCGGTAATTGCATTCTATATTTCTAACTGGTTGTTCATTATGATTTCTCTATCCTTCTTTATGTCATCTCTAAGCTCCTTAAACATTCTTATCATCAGTGTTCTGAACTCTGTCTCTGATAGGTTGGTTACCTCTGTTTCATTTGGTTCCATTTCTGGAGGTTTCTTCTCTTCTTTTATTTGGGACATGTTTCTTTGTTTCCCCATTGTGGCTGACTCTCTGTGTTTGCTTCAATATCTTAAGTAGATCCCCTAGATTTCTTAGTTCTTTCTGGGTTATCTTATGTAGTATGTGTCCTTTATATTTGACTTGCACTGCTGTGTGTTTCTCCTCTGCGTGAGCTCCAAAGGTGACTCTTGCATTGTGTATATTGTCCTGTAAAAGAAGATCTTTAATTGCTTTTCACTTGTGAGTAGGTGGAGTTAACTCCTAGGCTGACTAGTTGTGAGACTTGGCTCCGCCCACCTCAGGGTGTTCTGTTGTGTGAGGGTTGACTACTTAAATGTGGTTTGGCCTCTATGGGCTCTTGTGTCTGTGGAAAATTCCCTCTGGTTTTGTCACTTGTGGGTGAAACCTGGTAGTACTCTGGTTTGGTCTGGAGTGGGCCTCTGGGTGTGTGGAATCTTGTGCCTCTTAAGCTGGGCACTGGTAGGGCAATTTCAGAACAAAGCAAATCACCAAGCACAACAACAACAACAACAACAGAGAAAAAATCAAATACATTCACATGTAAAAACAACCGACAATGCACACTCAACACAGGCAAAGATACCAAAGTTATAACAACAAAACAAAACAAAACAAAAAAACCAACAAAAGAACAAAAATAGAACAAAAAACAAAAACAAAAAAGAAACAAACGAAAAATGAAACAGCGCCAGTCTTGGCTTAAGCCCACCAAGTAATCTCTAGGTTGTCCTCTGCTGTACCAAAAAGTCCTTTGTGTATTGTGCAGGCAGAACCGGTAACCTGGTGCCCAGAGTGACATCAGGACTGCAGATTTAAATGCATGGGGCTGAGAGGTCTGGATGGTAGTTTTTACAAAGCCAGTGCAGTTTCTGCCCTTGCTTGCACATATGCACACTGAGAGTAGCACCACCAGCCCTGTGTCCAGTTCTCCTTAGTCTTAGGGCACTTCTTCCGTGTGTGTGTGTGTGTGTGTGTGTGTGTGTGTGTGTGGCGGGCGACAGATTTCTGAGCTGCTAAAAGCCCAGAGCTGCATCTGCCACCTACTGCTGATCCTTGGGTGTGCCCCCCTAGGCAGGCCAAAAAGGGTGGTGGCTGGGGGTGGAGGAGTCTCTTCTCTCCTAGCCCAGCAAAAATCACACTCTTCCCAGCCTCTTCCGTGGGTCAGAGCTGCACGCAGGTCTTCCCAGAGCCGGAGCACTAAGGGTCCTCTGTAATCTGACACTAGTGCTCAGTTCAGGCACCAGTTTAAATCTCTGGAACGGCTGGGGTAAGATTGGAAGAGCGGGGGAGAGGGGCCCATGTATGGAGTTTGTGTCCTTTGTGTGACCTAGGACCCAACTGGTTGTCCCCTCGGCTGGAGAGATCAACTGTGGAATGCAGGGAAAGAGCCCACCTCCTGGCTTTTGTGTTCTCTGTTCCATCCTGGGATCCCCTGTGTCTGCAGGTGCGGATGACGGCGGCATTTCTACCGCCGCAGATGCAGGCCGCATCTCCACTCTGCTCCCTTCCCTCTTCCTCTACTCGCCCAATTTCTCATTGCAGTTTTATTTATAGTGACCAAGACATGGAAACAATCAAAATGTCCTTAGATAGATAAATGGATAAAGAAGTTGTAGTATATAAACACAATGGAACACTATTCGGCAGTAAGAAAAGATGAAATAGGACCATTTGTGACAATACGGATGGATCTTATGATTATACTGCTAAGTGAAATAATTCAGACAGAAAAAGCAGAGAACCATATGATTTCACTAATATGTGGTTTATAAACCCAAAACTACAAAAGAACAAGACAAACAAATAAAGATAAAGAAAAAAAAAACTCATAGACAGACAATAGTTTGGTGGTTACCAGAGGGTAAGGGGGAAGGAGGTTGGTAGATGATGGGAAAGGGGATCAAATATGTGGTGATGGAAGGAGAACTGACTCTGGGTGGTGAACACACAATGTGATTTATAGATGATGTAATAAAGAATTGTACACCTGAAATCTGTGTAATTTTACTAACAATTGTCCCCCCCAATAAACTTTAATTAAAAAATTGCCACTGGGTGTGTTGTTTCTGAGGCCTCTTTGGAGGGGCTCCTAGCAGGCCAAGATCAATTCCTGCCTGTGACCAACCATGGACTACCTGGTTGTAGATACGAAATGATTCTCCATTTGCTAGTTCCTCTACTAGACCTCGAGGAGACTGGGACAAGTCATGTTGTGAACTGAGGCTGGTGGCCACGAGTACTGGAACTATGGCAGTTTATCAAAAGTCTCAGGGGTCCCTGAGGTCTACTGCCACCTACCAGCTGCCAGTAAGGCTCAGCTGCTGAAAAAACGTCAGTCAGTATGCTAGTTGGGTGAGGTGGCACATCAGTGAGTTGTCAAATTGGGACGAGTAGTGTTAAACAGGTTAATGCAGATTCAAATTTGGCGCTAGTCCTGAGCATGGGGCCACTCAGCAAAAAACTCAGGGCACACCAAAGCCAGAAGCCACCTACCTGGGACATGAGGGCCCCTGAGAGTTATCCAGGAAAATTTGCAGTGTGGGTCCAACCAACTGCCCACTCGCCATGGAAAAAACTCAGGTGGTGTGTGAGTTGGGTGGGGCAGTGTCTCAGTGAGTCACCAGGAGGTGGAGAAATCTGAGTTTATCAGGCCAATGAAGTTTCTTTTTTTTTTTTTTTTTTTTTTTTTTTTTTTTTTTTTCTTTATTAAATTTATTGAGGTGACAGTTGTTAGTAAAATTACATAGATTTCAGGTGTACAATTCTGTATTACATCATCTATAAATCCCGTTGTGTGTTCATCACCCAGAGTCAGTTCTCCTTCCATCACCATATATTCGATCCCCCTTACCCACATCTCCCACCCCCCACCCCCCACCCCCCACCCCCCTTACCCTCTGGCAACCACCAAAGAAAAGATGATATAGGAACATTTGTGACAACATGGATGGATCTTGAGAGTGTAATGCTGAGCGAAATAAGTCAGACAGAAAAAGCAGAGAACCATGTGATTTCACTGATATGTGGTATATAAACCAAAACAACAAAAGAACAAGACAAACAAATGAGAAACAGAAACTCATGAAGTTTCAAATTTCACTGTATGGGGGTAGGAAAACACAGGAAAGATGTTGCCCACACACTGGCCACATGGGAGGAGGGGTCAACACAGAGAAAATGGCAGCTGTTTCTCCAGCCTTTGCCCTGAAGCCACACAACTCAGTCTCTCCCTGTATGTATCTGTTACCTCCTGTATCATTGTCCCTTCCCTGGAGCCTGGGGTGAGTGCCTGGGAGTGAGACAGTCTATTTTCTGTTTCTTTAAGAAGATGTCTGGGTTTCCATCAGCCTTCTGTCTCACCCTGGATAGAATCCCTGCTGATTTTCATAGCCAGATGTTGTGGGAGCTCCTCTTCCTAGCACTAGTGATCTGGGCTGGGGAGCCTGGGTAGGGCTTGAACATCTCGCTCTTCATGGGAGATTTCTGTAGCTGAGATATCCCTCCAGATTTTTGACCACCATGTGGGTGTGGGACCAGCCTGTTTCACATCTCTGCCCCTCTTACTAGTCTCGACATGGCTTCTACTATGTATCGTTTCTTATAGGACTTCTGTTTAGCTAGTCTTCAAATGTTTCTCCAGTTTGATTGTTATATAATTTAGTTTTAATTTTAACATGTTCATGGCAGGAGGCAACACAGCGTTTACTGATTCCACAATCTTGACTGGAATTCTCTCTGTATTATTTCTTAAAATTGCATGCAAGTCTATAATTTACCAAAATACAAATTTTAATATAAAAAATTGAAAAGAAATATTGTTCACACCAAACAAGCCAAAAGCATCCATTAGAGAAATCTAATGGCTAAATATAGAAAAATTTGAGAAACAAATTAATTTTAGTATTGTATTTTAACCTATAGAAAAAAGTGTTTATACTAATAAGGAAATAAATACATAAATAAATAAGGAATTAAATGTTAGAGAAGAGAGAACTCTTCCTTAAAACAGACTTGAGTTTCTGTTTCTCATTTGTTTGTCTTGTTCTTTTGTTGTTTTTGGTTTATATACCACGGTTGCCAGAGGGTAAGGGGGGTGGGGGGTGGGGGGTGGGAGATGAGGGTAAGGGAGATCGAATATATGGTGATGGAAGGAGAACTGACTCTGGGTGATGAACACACAATGGGATTTATAGATGATGTAATACAGAATTGTACACCTGAAATCTATGTAATTTTACTAACAATTGTCACCCCATTAAATTTAATAAAATAAAATTAAAAAAAAAAAAGAAAATGTCAAAAAAAACACCAGACTTGAAATCAATAAGTGTAAACAAAAGGCAGGAAGTAGAGGATCACCATTAGAAAGATATCACAGTAATAAAGTCTTCATATATGATTCATGAATGAATACTAAAACTCGTGGGTAAAAGTTTGAGGAGAAATTGAATTTACAAAGTCAGTGTGTCTCCTCCAAGACACTTATAATGTATAATGAAAAAGGTAGTCACTTTACATTACAGGAAAGGAACATATGGACATCAAGAACTTCTTGATATAATGCACTGAGAAAGACATATGTCATTTGTGTATTATTCTTACTAAAAAATAAATAACTTTTGTCTAATAATTAGAAACACCTAAATTGTGAGACATTCTGCAAAACAACTGATTGGTGTCCTTCAAAAGTGATAGAAGTCATGAAAGAGTTGGACAAATTAAAGAACTCCTACAAGTTGTAGGAAACTAAGGAGAAATAACCAAATGCAATCTTGGATCTTAGATAGAGTCCTGGCACAAATAAGGATAATGGGAGTAAATTTGCTGAAATTAGAATGGCTGTAGTTTAATAATATTGTACTAATGTCATTTTGTTTTGTTCTTGGTAACTGTACAATGGTTGCATAAGAGGTTAGCATAAGGGAAGGAGGATGAAGGATAAAAGGACATTTTCTACCGTTATTCAACTGTTCCATATGTATAAAACTGGTTGAAACAAATTAAATAAAAATGAAGCACCACGTTTTCATCAATCTCTAATTTTAGTTTTGTTCCAATTGAGAAATCATTGTTTTATGGTTTTCTGTCAATACTTTAACCTAAGAAATTGTAACACTTCTACCTATCTTCCCTTGATAAGCTCATGCTATTCACTTGTCTTCCTGTGACTCTATTCCGAAAAGCAATGTTTACTCTCCATGTAGTTCATATTCTTCAGGGATTAACATTGAATTGATTAAAATCAACCAATTTATCTCATCCCTTGACCACAGTGTTCGATTCAGGGAAGTTTATCTAAGCCACTGTGGAAGAGAAAGACATGAGAAGATATTTCTGGAAGCTGCTTGATCCCATCAACATGCTGGGTCCTGTCATTTAAAATGGTAACATCTGGCACTATTACAGACACTTTTGATAACATGAAGGTAACTTAACTGGAAATGAGGCTGACACACAGAGTAGAACAGATCCAAGATAATTGCAAAAAAAATCTGGAAAACAAACAAAACAGAAACAGACATAGATACAGAGAACAAAATCATGGTTACTAGATGGGAGGGTGTTTGGGGGGCTGGGTGAGAAAGTTCAAGGGATTAAGAAGTACAAACTGGTACTCACAAAATAGTCACAGGGATATAAAGTACAGTACGGGAATACAGTCAATAATATTGTAAAAACTATGTATGGTGTCAGATGGGTACTAGACTTATCAGGGTGATTGCTTCATAAATTATGTAAATCTCTAGTATGTTGTAAATCTGAAACTGATATCATTTTAAGTCTATTGTAATTGAATGTGTGTATATATGTATATATGTGTGTATATATATATGTGTATATATATATGTGTGTATATATATATATATACATATGCATATGCATATACATATACATATATATATATATATATATATATATATATATATATACACACACACACACACACACAATTACAATTAACAGCAAAATGAAAAAAAAAAAGATAGATTTTAGTAAGTATTTACAATGATATTGTCACTATATGTAACCCAAATGTATATAAAGCCCTTGGCATGCATAGTCAAGTATTTTTCCTCTGAAAATTCATTCCTTTTTTAGACAAAAAGTAAAGTAACTGTGGTAAGTACTGACTTGAATGAATAACATGTGCATGTTTCCATAAGGCAATTAAAATATATTGTGATAGTGACAAAACTTAAATTGCACTGTATACTCTCAGGTTTTTTCACAATAAGGTATAACTAAGTGGTTGAAAAATGAAAAAATAAACACCCCAATACTAATCTATGAATGCAAGTAAAGACAATGAAATATCATTTTTGTCTATCAAGATGGCAAATGTTATCAATGATAAACAGTAATTGACATGTTTTAAGGAAGCAGTAATAAAAATTGGTCCAGTATTTCTGAAGGTCAACTTGGCAATATGTATCAACATCATTATCTTTGAATTAACAATTGTACTGCCAAAGGAATTAATCCAAAGGAAATAATTATGGATATGAACAAAGACTTAAGAAAAAGAAAGTCCATTCCAGTGACATTTATAATAGTAAAATTTGAAAATAACCTAGCTATCCAATAACAGAAGTTGGTGAATAAGTTATGATATGTACATGAAATAGAACACTATGCTATCACGCAAGCTATCCAGATAATTATGCAATGATTCAGAAATGTGTTTATATTATACTAAGTGTAAAAATACAGTTATTAAGGTAGTACATAGTACATGTGCATAGGCAAAATATTTACCAATAAAATGTACTCAAAATGGAAAAATAAATAAAAAAACCAGACATCCTGAAATCTGTATTGACAATGTGGCAAATAAGATTATTTCTTCTGTGCCCTTGCAATGCACGTCTATAACTAAAGGTAACTTGTGATTTATCTTTTTTTGAAACTCAAAGAATTTTACAGCTTTATCCATGTGCTCTATTAAATGGCACAAAGTGGAGGAAGAGGAGAAAGAGGAGTAAGTATGTAGCAGCAGCAATGAAGGAGACAGAAGAATCAAGGTTATGTAAAGTATAATCACTTATGAATACTCATTATGTCCCAGAACGATGCATAAGCTATCATTAATCTTCACAGCCAATCAGTGAGATAGGACTAATTTTGCAGAGGAAGAAACTGAAGCTTACGTAGTAAAGTAACTGTCTCCAAATCATACAGCTTAGAAGTGGAGGATCATTTTCTTTCCACCACATCATGCAGCATAAAACAAGTAAGTATTCCTCTACTTGTAGTTTTGCATGAGACTCAACTACCATTTAATTGGTTTTTATCCTTTCTTCCTTTCAAGAGTATCATCCATCCTCTTACCCCCAAACCGATAGTTGTCCTTATCACTTGCTTTCAAAGGCTATCATCCTGTACTAATCATCAGATCATTTGTGGTGAATCAAAGCTTAACAGAATACTTATTACTAATTGAAAAACCTGATTCTGTCCATTGAAACTAATGCATTGAAGTATTTAATGTTTGTTTGGTAAACTGCTTTACTAAATGTTCATTTGACTTTTATTGGTAATACTCATGAACATTTATGGCCTGTGGAAAGCAGCTTCCCATCCAACCAACTTATGCTATTACCATTTACAGTTTGTTAATGAAATACTATTAACTTCCTTCAAATAAAAATTATTTTTGTTCTCCTCTTTAACTTTTATTGTATGGCAGGAAAAATAAATTTACCAAAATTTGGATGAACTATGTTTTCACTAATGTTTTGCTCTAAAGACAATGATGCTTTGTTACACCCAGCACATTTCAGGATTGAGTGACAACAGTCCAGACCACTCATAGGCCTAATTTCCTTTCTTTTCCTCATATCTCCTTCTAGCTGCACTGTGGTCTCACTTGGTTCAGCCTTAATGAGAAAGCCAAATAATTCTGACATCTTCACTTTTACTGTGATTTGACTCCTTTGAATCTATTTTTTTTTTCAATTACAGTTGACATTCAATATTATTTCATATTAGTTTCAACTGTATAGCATAGTGGTTAGACATTTACATAATTTACAAAGTGATCCCGCCGATTATTCTGGTACTAGTCTGGCACTATACATAGCTATTACAATATTATTGACTATATTCCCTATGCTGTAATTTATATCCCTTTGACTATATTGTAATTACCAATTTGTACTTTTTAATCCCTTCACCTTTTTCACTTATCCCTTCACCCTCCCTTCCCATCCAACAACTATCAGTTTCTACTCAGTATCTATGAGTCTATTTCTGTTTTGTTTATTGGTTTACTATGTTCCTAACCTTTCTGAATCCAAATTTCTTAAAGTCTGACTGACTTTCTTCAGGTTGAGCTCCTGTGGGATGAAAGAATGGGGAAACAGTTGGGGACATGAGAACAGGTTTTGAGTCTTTGAACAACAAATCTGAGTGTCTGAATATGCCCCGTTACACTTTCTTAGTCAGATCAGGAGGCAGCATACTTAGTTCACTGAAAATCTCCATTGACAAAGCTTTTTGTTTGTTTGTTTGTAGTTTTTTTTTGTTCTTGTTGTTTTTGTTTTGTTTTGTTTTACTAAAATGTGATATAGAAGAGAAATATTTAAGTCAAAGTTTCCCATTTTTTCCTCATTTTGATTCGCTGACTTATTTGATCTTTTTGCTTCATGGTTCAAAAATGTGGATCCTCAAATGATTGCTGAATATACTCCAAATCAGGAAAGGAAGCTAATTGTCAAAAAGACTGATTCATTCATTTCTTGAGGTTAACTTTGTTCCCAGATATTCAACAGCCAACAGCACCTGGGGATGTTCTGACCTTTCAAGGAAGCCACCTATAGAATAAACTACATATAAAAGGAATGCACTGTCCCTAATGTACTGTGGCAATACTCAAAAAGAATGTCAAAACAAAACCCCATGAAAACCAAATGTCTTGTTCTATAATTCATTTAATTCAACATATTTTAGTATAAAGACACACATGTGGAGAGCCTGTTTTACCTGCGTTTATATTATAAATCTCTGAAGGACAATAAATTTAACAGAAATATTTTAGTCCAAATTCCGCATGTGACTGTTGCAAAGAACTACAGTTTTGTTTTTTATTTGAGCATGATTTTATTCTCACGTGGAATGCAATGGAATAAAATCAAAAGAAATTGGCACTTTAATTGTAATTATATACTCAGCTTTTTTTTTTAATTTATTGAGGTGACAAATGTTAGTAAAATTACATAGATTTCAGGTGTACAATTCTGTATTACATCATCTATAAATCCCATTGTGTGTTCACCACCCAGAGTAAGTTCACATATGTCATTTTACTAACCATTGTCACCCGAATAAATTGTAATTGAAAAAAAATGGAAGAAAACACAAAAGGCAGTTTAATGTACTAAGAAACACAATCAAAGAACAAAGTGAACATTTAACAAAAGAGATTTAAATTTAAAAGAATAGCCAAATAGAATTTCTGGAAATTAAGAACTCAATAAAAGAAATGAAGAATGAAATAGCCAGCTTAGATAATAGAGCTGACCAAATGGAGGAAATAATTAGTGATATCGAAGACAGAAATCTGGAAATAGCACAGATGGAAGAAGAGAGAAACCTGAGAGTTAAAAGAAATTAAAGGACTCTACAAGGACTTTCTCACTCCATCAGAAAGAGAAACATAACAATAAAGGGCATATCAGGAGAAGAAAGGGAGAAAGGAACATATAGTATATTCAAACAAATAAATAACAAGAACTTCCCAAATGTGTGCAAAGAACTGGATCCTCAAATCCATGAAGCAAACGGAACATCTAATTACATCACTCCAACAGAGCTTCTCCAAGGCACATTGCATTGAAACTGTCAAAAAACAAATGAGACACATAAACTCATAGACACAGACAATAGTTTAGTGGTTGCCAGAGGGTAAGGGGACGGGGGGTGGGGGGTGGGAGATGAGGGTAAGGGGGATCGAATATATGGTGATGGAAGGAGAACTGACTCTGGGTGATGAACACACAATGGGATTTATAGATGATGTAATACAGAATTGTACACCTGAAATCTATGTAATTTTACTAACAATTGTCACCCCAATAAATTTAATTAAAAAATATATATATATATGTTCTCTGTTCCCTTCTCTCTTTCTTCTCCTTCTGTTATGCCCAGTATTCTTATATTGCTCATTCTGATGGAGTCAGAAAGTTCTTGTAGAGTTCTTTCATTTCTTTTAAGTCTCAAGTCTCTTTCATCTTCTATCTGTGTCATTTCCAGGTTTCTATCTTCGATGTCCCTGATTCTTTCCTCCATCTGGTCAACTCTACTACCTAGCTAGTTATTTCATTCTTAATTTCTTCTATTGAGTTCTTATTCTCCAGAAATTCTATTTGGTTCTTTTTTTAAAATTTCAATCTCTTTTGTAAAATGCTCATGTTGTTCTTTGATTGTGTTTCTGAGTTCATTAAACTGCCTTTCGGTGTTTTCTTGCATCTCGTTGAGTTTTTTCAGAACTGCAATCTTGACTTCTCTGTCATTTAAGTCACATATTTCCATATGTTTAAGTTCCTTTTCTGGAGATTTTTCACTTTCTTTCTGAGCTGTCTTGTTGCCTTGGTTATTCATGAAAATTACTGATTTATTATTTATCTTCCTGGACATCTACAGGAGTGGCTTCTTCAACACGGTGATAGAAAGTGGTCTTTCTTTTGTTTTCCAGTACTTGTTAGTAGAATGCTTTATTTTCTCTCCGACTGCAGCCTTTATTTTCTCTCTCACACAGTAGTGCTATGTTTTCTCTGCACTATTCCAGCTTCTCACACAATGGGGGGATTCCCTGAGAGACGGGCTTCTCCTCTGTTAATAGTTCGCCTGGGTCACAGGGTGCAGTGTCTGTGTGGGTATGCGGAGAGCTTTTGAAATTCCAAAGCTCTTCCTGCACCAGATTCAGATCCAGTATATTACAGCAGTTCTGTTTACTCCTGCAGTGATCCACCCAGATAGGTGGGGCCAGGGGCGGGGTGAGTTTTGAAAGTTGGCCCAGAGCAATGGTGGCGACCACCACCATAGCCAGTCCTGCTTCCACTGCTCCCTCTCCTTTGCTGGAACTTGTTTCGCTTCAAATCTGTGTCTCAGTTCACAGTTCTCAGAACAGCAAATATTTTCTTCTTTTGATCTGACACTGCTACTCTTTCGCTTCTAGCATCGGGCTGGTGGGGGCAGTGCGAGTTCTGGGAGGGTTGGGAGGGGGCAGCTAATCTCAGTGCCTAAGGCTTCCGTTCTCTGCTTGGCAGTCACAGCTTAAACCACCGTTTTCAGCCTTCTTCCCTCTGTCTTTTCTCCGAGGTCTCTGCCGTGAGCTTTGGGTTCAGCAGGGTTATATGCTGCCCACTCAGCCCTGTGGCCCATAGGCGGAGCCCTAGCAGTCCGAGTTCTTCCCTCTTCCGCAGCTGAGTTAGTTCCTGGATGCAGTGAGCTCCGAGCACTGAGCTAGGTCTGCTTCCTGCGCCCGCCCTTCTCCGTCTCCACACTTCTCCCTTCCCTCCTCCCCCACTCGTGTGATTCAGCCACCTTTAGGTGAATTCAGTAGTGGGCCTCTTTGTCTTGCGTGTGCGCTGTGCATGGAGTCCTTTGTGGAGTTATTGTTGTTTAATTAGTTGTAAATTCTAGGGGAGCTTTACAGAGGCTCACCACAAGCCGCCATTTTGATGACCAGAATTACAGTATTTGCAAACATTGATTGATGCAAAAAATGAATGATTTGTATTGATAGCAGAGAAGGGACAATTTATTCTATAAATATCAACCACTTGTCTCGGTATTTGTAAAGTGTCTCTATCTGTCAAGTACACTCATTAGGTAGTCAAAATGAAGCAACAACACTTAGGTATAGAAAAGAAAAAAAAACGTATTTTCTTTGGAACACAATTTTGTTTTGTGAGAAAGCTTTCCTTCTTGTTGGTCTTAAGAAAAAAATTTCTTTAGACATCTGACATAAATTATAGGTAGAGTGGGTGTTTGTGTTTTTTTTTTTTTTTTTTAAGGAAAGTTAACTAACAAAAATGCTCGTTTTCTATAGTTCTCAATTTACTTTAGAAATAGTTCTGGGATTACCACTTGTAGTTCTTTGTAAACATATAGTGAAAGAGGTAAGTGTAAGTCAAAAAACAAAGCTTCTGGGTTACTTTATTTTTTTAATTAAATGCTGAAATAAAACTTCTTTCATCTTTATATTTGAAAAAAGAAAATTCCATGTCTCACTTTAACAATAAGAAACCTAGAAGGTACAAAATAATGTTTTTAAAGTATATGAATATCACAATTTGAAATCCTGGTGGATTTAGACCTTTTATTCATAAACCATCATAGCTCCATAGAAAATCTGGTAGTCTTATTTCATTCTGTGATGTAGGTATAATGTCGTGAATCCTGTTATAAAACACCTGACTCTGACATAAATTCATCCATATTATACATACAAATAGCTAACTGTAACCCACCTCTTCTTCCTTTCTAAAACCTAGGAGATTGTTTTCCAATGAACTTAATGAGTTAGTCATTCTTTGAGTGGTTTCCTTTTATTGGGCCTACTAAACAATATTGACCTCATGTCACTAAAATTGAACCAAACTCTTCTAAGAATATGATAGATTCTTCCAACTGACTCAATCTCTTGTCTGCATATATAGCTAAAACTAATACTAATATTGATAAGAAAGGACTAAAAACAACATAGTATAATACATGAATATTTGAATATGGTACTCAGCAAAAGTGCACCCGGCTCCCCTTTCATTACCACCACCACCTCTTTCATCTTTTGGTTTCATTTTTTGCATTATTTGTATTATTTTGATAAATTATCTGCCCGCCAACTCTTTTCTGCCTTGATTGGAAGGTCTTTCTAGGATGGGCCATTTAATTTTACATGCAATGGTACACAACATCTAGATTTTTGTTTCATGGTTTTTTTGTGGGTTGTTTTTTTTTTTTTTGGTATCTCTTTTTTCTTTATCTTGTATTATTTATTTATTACATATACATTATATGTGTAATATTTTTAAATACTAATAATGACTATTATAAATATTATAGCTAACAGTGGCATATAACTGATTGATATCTTAAGTGCTCCATATGTATTAACAAATTAATTTTTTAACAAGAACCCTGTGAGGTAGGTACTATTATTATGACCATTTCACACATGGGGAAAATAATATACTGAGTGGTTAATGACATCCCCAAATCTCACAGATAGTAAGTGATAGAGCTCAGACTTCAATGCATACAAGTGGACTCCAAAATAAAGTATATTTCTTATCCACAAAGCTATAGTGTAGAAAAATTAGAAAACGCATATATAGCAAAGAACATAGCACTTTAACAATCTTATTTCCACCTATCAGATTGTATAAACAATGTTTATACATTGTTAACATTTTGGTTTGTTTGACTACCTTGCATTATTTTAAAAGCATTATAATATACACACTTAATAGTTTAAGATGAACACTTTCCCATGCCAAATACAGATAGATAGATAGATAGATAGATAGATAGATAGATAGATAGATAAACAGACAGACAGACAGACCAACAGACAGACAGATAGATAGATAGATAGATATATATCTATCTGTATATATGTGTATATATATATATATATATATATATATATATATATATATATATATATACTCATAATGGGAACACATTACTAATTATTTAGTTTCCTAGTTATTCTTATCATGTAGGTTTCTCCTATTTTCATTATTCTAATCAGCTTTGTGATAAAATCCTTACATAATGTAAGTATTTATGTAAAATTTACTGGAGTACAGCATTGCTAAAATATTTTATTAGTTTGAGAAACCTATGAAAGGGTGGCCCATTATCTCAGTTGGTTAGAGCTTGGTGCTGATAATACCAAGGTTGCCAGTTCGATGCTCACATGGGCCACTGTGAGCTGCACCCTCATGAAAAAAAAAAAAGAAAAAGAAAAAAAGAAACCTGTGAAAAAGTAGAATACTTAGAATTGGTATTGATGTAATATTAATTCATTAATGCATCTAAGCAAGTTGTAACACTATATCAAAATAGAAGCTGTAGTTATCAAACCTTACCAACAATTTAATGTGTACAAGATAGGGTAATGGGACTGCATAGTTTTCATGCTGAACTTGATGCTGAATAGAAAATATTCCTTCACATGTCAGTATGAATTTTCTGAGTTGCCCATATCAACTTAATTTTCAGGAAAGTTTGAGCCTTTAAAGGAATTACTTTTAAATCACCCTGTCATAAAATTGTATTGAATTACTCTGTAAATGAGTTCTTTAAATATTGTTTGCACTTTGTTCAAAATTACTCAGGAATCTTAAATAAAAGTTTGCAATAGATGCAGCACCAATAATAATAATATTAATAATAATAATAATAATAATAATAATAAACTTTAATGACTAGAACGCCAAAGTAGTTAAAGGCTTATCTTGAAAATATGTGTGGGTGTGTCTTCTAATGGAAGGAGACCCAATGATATTGAGAGGAAGCCCACAAGGTTTTTGAGGAAGTACATATGCAAATATTTGAACAAATTTATATAATTCAAACAACAACAAAAGAAGGACAAACAAATGAAGAAAGAAAAACTCATAGATACAGACAATAGTTTAGTGGTTACTAGATGCTAAGTGGGGAAGGGGCTGGTAGATGAGAGTAAAGGGGATCCAATACATGGTGATGAAAAGAGAACTCTCTGGGTGATGAACACAAAATGTAATATAGAGATGATGTATTACAGGATTGTACACCTGAAATCTATGTAATTTTAATAATAATTGTCACACCACCCCAATAAACTTTAAAAATGAAGAAAGAAGCTGCCCTATTATCAGCCTTTTGGACTGGGACCGAATTATACCACTTGCTTTCCTGGCTCTCCAGCTTGCAGACAGCAAACTGCGGGAATTCTCAGCTTCCCCATAACAAAACTCTCACTCCAGTACGCACTACTGAGCTGAACATCTGATGTGTGGATGTGAGTACTAGAATTCCTGGAGCCATTTTACTACCATGAAGGAAACGAGTCTGGGGAAGAATCGGGCTAAGAATGCACCTGAAACTCTGGAATGATGTCAAAAAAATGGCAGCGTGAGGTGAGCATCTTGAAATCTCCCTTGGAATTTACAACAAATTGAACAACTGTAACTCCACAAAGGACTCCACGTGCAGCATACAGGCAAGATTAAGAGGCACACTACTGAAATCATCTAAAGAAGGGCAAATTGCATGAGCAGGGGAGGAGGGAAGGGAGAAGTGTGGAGACGGAGCCGCGTGGGCACAGGATGCAGACCTAGTTTGTTGCTCTGAATTTGCTGCATTCTGGAAGTACTACAGCTGCAGGAGCAGGAATAACTCAGACTGCTGGGGCTCCGCTTTTGACCCACAGGACTAAGGGGACAGCATATAAAATGGCTAAACTCAACACTAAAGGCAGAGATATCGGAGCAAAGACTGAGGGAAGAAGGTTGAAAATGGTGGTTTAAGCCCTCACTGCTGAGCTGAGAATGGAAGCCTTAGGCACTGAGCCTAGCTGCTCCCTTCCTACCCTCCCAGAACTCACAACACCCCAACCTGCCCAGTGATAGAACCAGAACAGTAGTGGTGTCAGATCAAAAGAACAGAGTATTTGCATTCTGAGAACTGTGGTCTGCAGACATGGACTCCCAGCCCAACTAGTTCTGGCAAAGGGGAGGTAGCCGTGAAAGCAAGACTGGCTGAGGTGGTGGTCACGGCCACTGCTCTGGGCCACTTCTCACAACCCACCTTACGCCTGTCCCCACCTATCTGGGTTTATCCCTGAAGAAGTAAATAGAGCTGCTGAAACACATGGGCTTTGAATATTGTGCAAGAAGAGCTTTGGAACTATAGAAGCTCTCCACATTCCCCCACAGAGGTGGCGCTTTATGACCCAGGGCACTGTTCACAAGGTGAAGCCCACCTTCCAGTGAATCCCCTCATTGTGTGAGAAGCTGGAATAGTGCAGAGAAAATATAACACTACAGCGTAAGAGATAATAAAAGCGTGCAGTGAGAAAAAAAAAAAAGATTCTACAAAAACCTACTGGAAAACAAAAGTAAGACCTCTTTCTATCATCCTGTTGCAGACCTTATTCCTGTTGATGTCTATGAAGAAAAATAATAAATCATTTTTTGCCATGAATAACCAAGGCAACAAGACAGCTCAGAGAGAAAATGAAAAGTCTCTAGAAAATGAATTTAAAGACATGGAAAGATGTGACATACATGACAGAGAATTCAAGATTGCAGTTCATAAAAAACTCAACGAGACGCGTGAAAACACGGGCAGTTTAATGAACTCAGAAACACAATCGAAGAACACAATGAACATTTTAACAAAGAGATTGAAATTTTTAAAAGAACCAGATAGAATTTCTGGAGATTAAGCACTCAATAAAAGAAATGAAGAATGAAATAGCCAGCTGAGATAATACAGTTGACCAGATGGGGAAAAGAATCACTGACAACAAAGACAGAAATCTGGAAAAGACACGGATGGAAGAAGAAAGAGACTTGAGAGTTAAAAGAAATGAAAGAACTCTACAAGAACTTTCAGACTCCATCAGAAAGAGCAACATAAGAATAACGGGCAGGGAACAGAGAGTACATTCAAACAAAGAGTGGAGGAGAATTTCCCAAACTTGTGGAAAGAACTGGATTCTCAAATCCAAGAAGCAAATTGAACACCTAAATTCCTCAACCCCAACAGGCCTTCTCCAAGACACATTGCATTGAAGCTTTCACAAATTAATGACAAATAAAGAATCCTCAAGGTAGCCAGGGAAATGAAGACGGTACCTACAAAGTAAAGCCCATTAGATTATTATCAGATTTTTCAGCAGAAACTCTACAAGCCAGGATGGAGTGGAATCAAATATTCAAACTACTGAAAGAGAGAAACTTGGAGCCAAGAATAATATATCCAGCAAAGACATCCTTCAGATAAGAAGGAGGAATAAAGACCTTACCAGACATACAGAAGCTAAGGGAAATTTCTAACTCATGACCTGCCCAACGAAAAATACTGAAGGAGATCATTCAACAGCATAAATAGGGATAATTTGTGAACAGCAAAGATAAAAGTGGGGAGAGTGAAGGCCTGAAACAGAAAATAGCAATGGAGGAAGTAATTATGCTGAACAATATGGAATATGCTAAATGTGAAACTTTGCTTTACATAACTTTAATGGTAACCACTGTAAAAAATCCAGAACTGAAATATATAACATAATAAAATAACAAACAGAGGGGAAAATCATAGACTACCACCACACAGAAATAATAGCCAATAACAAAAAGGCAAAGAAACAATGGAGACTCAGTCTTACCAGAAAACGAAAGACAGAATGATGGGAAATCCTCACATATCAATAATCACCCTAAATGTAAATGGACTGAACCCACCAATAAAAAGGCACAGAGTAGCAGATTGAATCAAAAAACTGTACCCAACCATATGCTGCCTCCAAGAGCCACATGTCAGCTAAAAGGAGAAACAAAGACTTAAAGTGAAAGGGTGTAAACTGACACTCCAAGTGCATGGTATCCAGAGAAAATCAAGTTTATCCATACTGAAAGCAGATGAAACAGACTTTGGGCTAAAAAAACTGTGACAAGATACAAAGATGGACATTTTATAATGATAAAGGGGAATATACAACAAGAAGACATACAGTCATCAATATTTATGCCCCCAGTCAGGGAGCACTGAAATATACCAAGCAACCACTGACAGAACTAAAGGGAGAAATTGACCAAAACAGAACTATAGTAGGGGACCTAAATACATCATTGACACCTATGGATAGATCATCCAAACAGAAAATAAATAAAGAAATAGCTGCCCTAAATGACATATTTGATGAAATGGGCATAATTGACATTTATAGAACACTTCATTCTAGAACATCAGACTACACATTTTTTTCTAGTATATATGGAACATTCTCAAGGATAGACCATATATGGGGACATAAAACTAGCCTCAGCAAATTTAAGAAGATTGAAATAAAACCAAGTATATTCTCCGATCACAAGGTTTTGAAATTGGATATTAACTGCAAAAAGAAAGCAGTGAAAAACTACGAATATGTGGAGATTAAACAATGTACTTTTAAAGAACAAAAAGTTCAAAGAAGGAATAAGAGGAGAGATCAAAATATACATAGGAACAAATGAAAATGAAAATACATTCTACCAAAATTTTGGGGAAGCAGCGAAAGCTGTTTTAAGAGGAAAATTGATACAGAATTGTACACCTGAAATCTATGTAATTTTACTAACAATTGTCACCCCAATAAATTTAATAAAATAAAATTAAAAAAAAAAAAGAGGAAAATTGATACCATTACAGGCTTGTCTCAAGAAACAAAAAAAATCACAGATAAAGAACCTCGCATTACACCTTAAAGAACTAGAAAAGGAAGAACAAATGAAACCCAAGCTTAGCAGTAGAAAGGAAATAATAAAAATCAGAGCAGAATTAAATAAAATAGAGAAAAAAATAAAACAGAAAAATTAATGCGAAAAAAGCTGGTTCTTTGAAAAAGATAAATAAAATTGTCAAACCCTTGGCTAGACTC
Organism: Rhinolophus sinicus; assembly: GCF_057876585.1. Lineage (NCBI taxonomy): Eukaryota > Metazoa > Chordata > Mammalia > Chiroptera > Rhinolophidae > Rhinolophus > Rhinolophus sinicus. Next base: position 89,655,703 of record NC_142518.1, read on the forward strand.
ACTAAGATAAAAAGAGAATAGACACGAATAAAATCAGAAATGAAAGAAGGGAAAGTTACCACGGATGCCACAGAGATACAATGGATCATCCAAGAATACCATGAAGTATTATATGCCACCAAATTCAATAAACTAGAAGAAATAGACAAGTTCTTAGAAGCATAGGTTTCCTAGGCTGAATCACAAACAATTGGAATATCTAACTAGACCGATCACCAGTTAGGAAATTGAATCAGTCACGGAAACCTTCCTAAAAGCAAAAGTCCAGGACAAAGTGAATTCACTAGTGAATTCTACCAGTCATTCAAAGAGGATCTAATACTTGTCCTACTCAAATTCTTCCAAAAAATTGAAGAAGAGACAGTACTCCCTAACTCATTTTATGAGGCCAACATTACCCTGATACCAAAACCTGGTAAGGACAGCACAAAAAAAGAAAACTACAGACCAATATTTCTGATGAATACAGGTGCAAAAATCCTAAATAAAATTCTAGCAAATTGAATACAACAATGCATTAAAAAGATTATTCTTCACGACCAAGTATGGTTCTTCCCCAGGTCACAAGGATGGTTCAACATCTGCAAATCCATCAATGACATACATCACGTAAACAAAATAAAGGACAAAAATCATATGAATATATCAATTGATGCAGAAAAAGCATTTGACAAGATACAACATCCATATATGATTAAAACTCTTAACAAAGCAGGTATAGAAGGAAAATTCCTTAAGATAATAAGGGCCATATATGACAAACCCTGAGCTAATATCATAATTAATGATGAAAACCTGAAGCCCTTTGCTCTATGTTTAGGAACACGAAAGGGCTCTCCTCTATTACCTCTGCTTTTCAACATAGTGTTGGAAGTCCTTGCCAGAACAATCAGGCAAGAGAAAGAAATAAAATGCATCCAAATTGGGAATGAAGAAATTAAATTTTCACTCCTTGCAGTTGACACCATGCTATATATAAAAACCCTGAAGACTCCTCCAAAAAGCTATTCGAGACAATCAACGAGTAAAGTTGCCAGCTTCAAAATCAATGTACAAAATTAATTTATTTCCTATATACTTATAATGAAATCTCATAAAAATAAAACAACAAAAAAATTCCTTTTGCAATTGTCAAAAAAAGAGTAAAATACCTAAGAATAAACTTAACCAACGATGAGAAAGATTTGTATGTTGAAAACTATAAAACATTTTTAAAAGAAATTGAAGAAGACACAAAGGAATGGAAAGATATTACATGTTCATAGATTGGAAGAATCAACATAGATGAAATACCCCTATTACCCATAGCCATATACAGATTTAATACAATCTACATGAAAATTCCAATGCCATTTTTTGAAGAAATAGAACAAAGATCAGCAGATTGTATGGAGCCACAAAAGACCCTGAAAAGCCAAAAGCAATCTTAGGAAAAAACAACAATGCTGGAAGTATCACATTCCCTGTCTTTAGCTTGTATTACAGGGCAACAATAATCAAAGCAGCATGGTATTCACAGAGAAACAGACACACAGACCAATGGAATAGAATTGAGTACCCAGAAATAAATCCACATAAATATGGAGAGATAAATGTTGATAAAGAAGCAAAAGACATACAATGGAGGAAAGACAGCCTCTTCAATAATTGGTGCTGGGAGAATTGGAAAGCCACGTTCAAAAGGATGAAACTCGACTGTTATCTGTCACCATGTACCAAAATTAATTCAAAATGTATCAAACTTAAACAGAAGACATGAAACAATAAACTTCATAGAAGAAAACATAGGTGTTAAACTTATGGACCTTGGGTTCAAAGAGCATTTTGTAAATTTGACACCAAAGGACAGGGAAGTAAAAGCTAAAATAAACGAATGGGACTATATCAAACTTAAAAGTTTCTGCACAGCAAAAGAAACCATCGACAAAGAGGCTACCAACTGAATGGGAGAAGAATTTTGCAAACAACCCCTCAGATAAGGGGCTAATATCCAAAATATTCAAGGAACTCATACAACTCAACAACAACAACAACAACAAACCCAACCCAATTGAAAAATGAGTAGAGGACCTGAATAGGCATTTCTCCAAAGAGGACATACAAATGGCAAATAGACATATGAAAAAATGCTCAACATCACTAATCATCAAAGAAATGCAAATAAAAACCAAATGAGCTATCACCTCACCCCATTTAGAACGGCTATCATCAACAAGACATATAGTAACAAGTGTTGGAGAGGCTGTGGAGGAAAAGGAACCCTCATACACTGTTGGTGGGAATGCAGACTGCTGCAGCCATTATGGAAGGCAGTGTGGAGGTTCCTCAAAAAATTACGAATAGAATTGCCATATGACCCAGCAATCCCTCTCCTGGGTATCTACCAAAAAAATCTGAAAACGTTTATGCATAAAGACATGTGTGCTCCAACGTTCATTGCAGCTTTATTTATGGTGGCCAAGAATGGAAACAACCAAAATGTCCTTCGATAAATGAATGGATAAAGAAGCTGTGGTATATATACACCATGGAATACTATTCGGCAATAAGAAAAGATTAAATAGTACCATTTTTGGCAACATAGATGGATCTTGAGATTATAATACTAATCGAATTAAGTCAGACTGAAAAAGAAGAGAACCCTATGATTTCACTGATGTGCGGTATATAAAACTGATAATAACAAAAGAACAAGACAAAGAAATGAAGGAACAAAAACTTATTGACATAGACAATAGTTTATGGGTTACCAGAGGGTAATGGGAGAGGGGGGGTCTAGAAGAGAGTAAATGGGGTCTAATATATGGTGATGGAAAGAGAACTGAATCTGGGTGGTGAACACAGAATATGAGATATAGATGATGTGTTACAGAATTTTACACCTCAAATCTATGTAAGTTTACTAATAATTGTCAACCAAGTAAACTTTAATTTAAAACAAAGAAAGGAAGGAAGGAAGGAAGGAAGGAAGGTAGGAAGGCATGCAGGCAGGCAGGCTGGCAGGCAGAAAGGTAGGAAGGAAGGAAGGAAGGAAGGAAGGAAGGAAGGAAGGAAGGAAGGAAGGAAGGAAGGAAGGAAGGAAGGAAGGAAGGAAGATGAAAAGAACAAGTCAAATTGAAAACGTCTTTCAGTTAACAAAATTTTGCTCTAAGCTTATCAGCTGTTTTGTAGCTATAGATGCATTCTCTTAATTAAACATATTAATGTCTACATAGAAGTCAACTGATAATGCCAAAATTTCAAATTTACTTATTATAAATTGCAACTTTAAAGATGATTGAGTGAAATTTTATAATTAAAAACAAAGGCCATATAAAAATATATCATTCAGGAAAAGAAAAATTGATATGGCATTTAAAAGAGAAAGCTAAGATACTTACTAAAGTGCATGATTATGAGCTACTAATAATTGGTATACATATAACAATTTTAATATATAGATAATTGATATGAATAAAGTATGTTTATAGACTTTTATGTTACTTTAGTTTTCTAGAAAATATTCGTTTTCAAAATATTTTTCAGTAGAAAAATTATAAATATTGATCAATAAGATAAAACAAACCAGTAGGGCTACAAATAAATATTTTTAAATAAATAATTTTGCTTAATATTATTTATTTTTGAGTTGAAAACAAAGTTTTAGTGAGTTTTTTCTGTTATAACTTCACATTCATTCTGTTGTCATCAGAGTGTGAACAATACAATATCAGTGAACAGTTATGATATAATTCATTTAATACATGTTTACTATATGCCAGGAATTTTCATACTATAGCCAAATTTCTTAATATAATACATGGCAATTTTATTATAACAAGTGATTTATTAGGCCATGTGAAACCTAGGTTTTGAAATTCAGTTTTTATGTTCTTTTTATTAGTTTCAGTTATACAGAACAACAGAGTATTCAGACATAACTCACAAAGCAATAACTCCAGCAAATTTACTATCTGCCCAACACTGTACATAAGAGGCCTGACAACTAAATTTGCGAGCTTGTTGCAATGATGTTGCTAACCTTTTTTTGATATCAGAAGAATTATTCATTATGAATTTGTACCAACTGGACAAACAGTTAACCAAGTTTAGTATTTGGAAGTATTGAAAAGGCTGCTTGAAAAAGTTAGACAACCTGAAATTTTCACCAAGAATCCATTGCTCTTACATCAGAACAATGCACCAGCTCACAAGGCACTGTCTTTGAGGGAGTTTTTAGCCAGTAACCAAATAACTGTATTGGAACATACTCCCTACTCACCTGTTCTGGCCCTCAATGACTTCTTTCTTTACCTGAAGATAAAGGAAATATTGAGAGGAAGACTTTTTGATGACATTCAGTTCATTAAGTGTATTAGATAACAGCTCTAATGACCATTGCAAAAAAAAGTCCCAAAATTGTTTTGAAGGGTTAACTAGGTGTTGGCATTGGTGCATAGCTTCCCAAGGGGAGTACTTAGAAGATGACCATAGTGATATTCAGCAGTTAGGTATGTAGCACTTTTTCTAGGATGAATTCGCAAACTTAATTGTCGTACCTTATAGTTATTAGAAGATTGATGACTATATTCCACATAGTGCACTACACATCTCAGTGACTTTTTTTTTCAATTATAGATGAGAGTATTATTTTATATTAGTTTCAGGTGTACAGTGTGGTGGTTAGGCATTTATATAATTTATAAAGTGATACCCTCAATAAGTCTACTACCATCTGACACTATACACATTTTTTACAATACTATTGACTATATTCTCTATACTGCACTTAACAGCACCATGACTCTCCTGGAAATATCCATTTCTAATTCTTAATCCCTTCACCTTTCTCAACCAACCTCACAACACCCCTCCCATATAGTAACCATCATTTTGTTCTCGAAATCTATGAGTCTGTTTCTGTTATGCTGGTTCATTAATTTTGTTCTTTAAATTCCACATGTAAGTGAGATCATGTGGTCTTTGTCTTTCTTAATCTGACTTATTTCACTAAACATAATAGCCTCTAGATCCATTCACATTGTCAAAAATTGCAATATATCATTCCTTTATATGGCAGAGTAATATTTCATTGTACCACAATTTATTTACCCAATGATTTATTGATGGTCATTATGGTTGTTTCCATATCTTGCCTATTACAAATAGTGTGGGAGTAAACATAAGGGTGCATATATCTTTTCAAATTAGTGTTTTGGATTTCTTTGGATAAATACCCAAAAGTGGAATTGCTGGGTCATAAAATAGCTCTATTTTTAATTTTATGTAGAACCTCCATACTGTTTTCCATAGTGGCTACACCAATTTGCAATTCACCAACAGTGAACATGGGTTCCCATTTCTTCACGTTGTCACCAACACTTCTTGTTTGTTGGTTTATGGATGATGGCCATTGTGCCAGGTGTAAGGTGATATCTCATTGTAGTTTTAATTTTCATTTCTCCATCTATATGTCCTCTCTGGAGAAATGTCTATGCAGGTCTTCTGTACATTTGTTAATTGGTTTGTTTGTTTCTTTGATATTGATTTGTATGAGTTTCTTTTGTTTCGTTTTGTTTTTCTGTTTTGTTTTTTGTTTTTAGATTTTGTATATTAGCCTTAATCAGATATATAATTGGTGAATATATTCTCCCATATAATAGGACGTCCTTTAATTTTGTTGATGGTTGCCTTTGCTATGCAAAAACTTTTTTAGTTTTGTGTGCTCCCATTTGTTTATTTTTTCTTTTGTATCCCTTGCCCAAAGTGATACATCAGAAAAAAAACAACATATGATTAAGAATAATGTCTGAAAGTTTACTGCCTATATTTTATTCTAGGAGATGTATGGTTTCAGGTCTTACATTTAAGTCTTTAATCCAATTTTGAGATTTTTCTTGTATCTAGCATAATAAGGTAGCTCAGTATCATTTTTTTTTTTGCATTTATTTGTCCAGTTTTCCCTGCACCATTTATTGAATAGTGTCTATACCCCAATACCCCAATATATAGTCTTGCTTCTCCTACGATAAAGTGACCATATAAGCATGCACTTATTTCTGGGTTCTCTATTCTGTTTCATTGAGCTACAAGATGTGACAATTAAGTTCACAAACTCATCCTAGAAAAAGTGCTACATGCCTCATTACTGAATATCACCATGGTCATCTTCTAAGTACTACCCTTGGGAAGGTATGCACTGATGCCAGTGCCTAGTCCACCATTCAAAGCAATTTTGGAACTCTTTTTCTGGAATGGCCATCAGAGCTGTTGTGATATTAACCTTGATGTCCTGAATGCCATCAAAATATCTTCCTTTCAATATTTTCTTTATCTTCAGGTAAAGAAAGAAGTCATTGGGGACCAGATAAGATGATTATGGAGGGTGTTCCAATATAGTTATTTGTTTACTGGCTAAAAACTCCCTCACAGACAGTGCTGTGTGACCTGGTGAATTGTCATGATGCAAGAGCCATGAATTATTGGCCAAAAGTTCAGGTCATCTGTTTCATGCAGTCTTTTCAGCACTTCCAAATAGTAAACTTGGTTAACTGTTTGTCTAGTTGGTACAAATTCATTATGAATAATCTCTCTGATATCAAAGAAAGCTTAGCAACATCATCGCAACAAGTTCACAAACTTAATTGTCAGATCTCTTATGTGTTTGTTTTTGTGCCAATACCATGCAGTTTTGAGTACTATGGGCTTGTAGTGTAGTTTGATATAAGGTAGCATGATAAGCTTTGTTCTTTTTTTTCCTTCAAGATTGCTGTCGGTATTCAGGGTCTGTTATTGTTTCATATAAATTTTAAGATTATTTGTCTTAGTTCTGTAAACCGGCTGTTTGTATTTCGATAAGGATTGCAATGAATTTATAGATTGCTTTGGGAATTATGAACATTTTAACTACATTAATTCTTTCTATACATAAGCATAGTATATGCTTCAATTTATTTATATCTCTTATTTTCTCTCATTAATCTCTTTTAAGTTTCCTGGTATAGATCTTTAACTTCCTTTGTTAAAATTATACTTGTTTTTATTTTTTCATGCTATTGTAAGTGGAATTGTTTTCTTAATTTCTCTTTCTAATAGTTCATTATTGGTGTGTAAATATGCAACTGATTTCTGAATATTAATTTTGTATTTTGGGTATTTTTAATATATAGATCATGTCATTTGTAAATAATAATATTTGTATATTTTATTTTCCAATTTGTGTGACTTTCGTTTCTTTTTCTTACCTGATAGCTGTTGCTTTTACTTTTAAAACTATGCTGAATAAAACTGGTGAAAGAGGACATCCTTGCTTTGTTTTTTATCTTAAGGTGAATGATTTTTCTTTTCTCCATTGAAAATGATATTAGCTGTGTGCTTTTCATATGTGGCCTGTATTATGGTGAGATATATTCACTCTCTTCTCACTTTGCTGAGTTTTTATCATATATGAATGCTGGATTTTGTCAAACATTTTTCCTGCATCAATTCATATGATCATATCATTTTTATTTTTCATTTTATTTATGTGGTGTATTGCATTGATAGATTTGCAGATATCAAACCAATCATGTATACAAAGAATATATCCTGCTTAATCATAGTATATCATAATTTTAATGTATTGTGGAATTTGATTTGCTAATATTTTGTTGAGGATTTTTGGATCTATGTTCATCACAGATATTAGAGTATAATTATTTTCTTATACTGTCTGCATCCGTTTTTTTTGTCAGGGTAATGGTGGCATCCTTAGAATGACCTTGAGAACATCCACTCCTTTTGCATTTTTGGGAATCCATAGAAAGGTATGTGTTAATTCTTCTTTGAATGTTTTGGAAAATTCTCATCTGAAGCCATCCATTCCAGGGTTTTTTATTTGTTGTAAGCTTATTGATTACCGATTAGATATCATTAGTCATAACCAGGCCATTCAAATTTTATGTTTCTTCTTGTTTTAGCCTTGGAAGTTTGTATACTTCAGGGAATTTATACATTTTTTCTGTATTGTCCAATTTGTTGGTATATAATAGCTCATTGTGTATATATATGTATGCCGTGTTTCCCCGAAAATATAACCTAGGCAGATAATCAGAGCTAATGTATCTTATGGAGCAAAAATTAACATAAGACTAAGTATATATTATATTATATTATATTATATTATATTATATTATATTATATTATATTATATTATATTATATTATATTATAGACCTGGTGTTATATTATGGTAAAATAAGAATGAATCTTATATTAATTTTGCTCCAAAAGATGCAATATATATGTGTTATATATGTGTCATATATATTGTTGTTATGTTTTTGTGGAGTCACCTGCCACTTCTTTTTCATTTCTGATTGCATTTATTTGAGTACTCTTTTTCCTTAAAGATGCTGATTAAAAGCTTTTTTTGTTTGTTTGTTTTAATTAGTTTATTAAGGTGGAATGGTTAGTGAAACGTAGATTTCAAGTGTAAAATTCTGTAACACATGATGTATACATCACCGTGTATGTTCACCACACTGAGTCAGTTCTCCTTCCATCAGCATATACTTGAATCTTTTACCCTCATCTACCACCCCCTCCCCGTTAACCTCTGGTAACCACTAAAGTATTGTCTATGTCTATGACTTTTTGTTTCTTTGTTTGTTTGTCTTGTTCCTCTATTGCTTTTAGTTTTATATCCCACATATCAATAACATTTTCTGCCTGACTTATTTCACTTAGCACAATAATATCTCGATCCACCCATGTTGTCACAAAAGGCACTATTTCATCTTTTATTATGGCAGAGTAGTATTCCACTGTGTATATATACCACATCTTCTTTAACCAATCATCTATGAAAGGAAACCCTGCTTTTTTCCATGTCTTAGCCGCCATAAATACAGCTGCAATGACTTATCAGACAACATGTATCTTTAGGAATAAAGGTTTTCAATTTTGGGGGGTAAATACCCAGGAGAGGGATTCCTGAGTCCTATGCTAATTCTATTCTAATTTTTGAGGAACCTCCACACTGCCTTCCATAGAGGCTGGACTAATCTGCATCCAACCAACAGTGTATGAGATCTCCTTTCTCTCAACAGCTATTCCAACCATTGTATTATTTCTCTTGTTGATGATAACCATTGTAACTGGTGTGAGGTGATTTCTCATTGTGATTTTTATTTGCATTTCTCTGATTATTAGTGATGCTGAGCACCATTTCATATGTCTATTGACCGTCTGTATGTCCTCATTGAAGTAATGTCTATTAAGGTTCTCTGCTGATTTTTTAATTGGATTGTTTTCTTGCTGCTGTTGAGTTGTATGAGTTCCTTATATATTTTAGATATTAACCCATTATCAGAGGCATTGTTTACAAACATCTTCTCCCATTCAGTTGGTGGCCTCTTTATTTTCTCGATGGTTTCTATTGCTGTCCAGGAGATTTTTAGTTTGTAGTAGTCCCATTTATTTAAGTTTTTACTTCCCTTGCCTTTGGAGTCAAAGCCATAAAATCTTATTTGAACCCAAGGTCCATAAGTTTAGTACCTCTGTTTTCTTCTACACAGTTTATTGCTTCAGGTCTATGTTTAGGTCTTTGATTCATTTTGAGCTAATTTTGGTACATGGTAACAGATAGAAGTCTACTTTCATTCTTTGCATGTGGCTTTCCAATTCTCCCAGCACCATTTATTGAAGAGACTGTCTTTTCTCCATTGTATGTTTTTGGCTTCTTGTTGAAAATTATCTGTCCAGAATTATGTAGTTTTTTTTTTTTTTTTTTCTGAGTTTTCAATTCTATTGTATTGGTCCATTTATCTGTTTTTCTCCCAGTACTATGCTGTTTTGATTATTGTTGCTCTGTAGTACAAGCTGAAGTCAGGGAGTGTGATACCTCCAGCACTCTTCTTTTTTCTTAAGATTGATTTGTCTATTCGGGATCTTTTGTTGTTCCATAGAAATCTGATGATTTTTTTTGTTATATTTCTTTTAAAAAATTCCATTGGGATTTTGATGGAGATGGCATTAAGTATGTATATTGATTTGGGTAATATGGACATTTTAAATATGTTGATTGTTCAATTCATGAACATGGAATATCTTTCCATTTCTTTGTCTCTTCTTCAATTTCTTTTAAAAATGTGTTATAATTTTGAGTGTATAGGTCCTTCATATCCTTGGTTAAGTTTATTCCTAGTTATTTTATTCTTTTTGTCACAATTGCAAAATAATTTGTTTTGCTTTGTTTTGTTTTTTCTGAGATTTCATTGTTAGTACATAGGAACGCAATGCATTTTTGTACATTCATTTTTTAGCCAGCAACTTTACTGTATTCATTTATTCATTTTAATAGCTTTTTGGTGGAATCTTTAGGGTTTTCTATATAGACCATCATATCATCTGCAAAAGTGACAATATAACTTCTTAATTCCTGTGTTGGATGCCTTTTGTTTCTTTCTCTTTCCTGATTATTCTGGCTAGAACTTCTGATATGTTGAAAAACAGTGGTGATAGGGGACAACCCTGTTTTGTTCCTGAATGTAGACTGAAGAGCCTTAGATTTTTCCCATTCATTATAATACTAGCTGAGAGATTGCCATATATGGACTTTATTATGTGTTTTTTTCCTTCTATGTGCAATTTATTCAGTTTTTTAATCATAAATTGATGTTGCTTCTTGTCAAATGGTTTTTCTGCATGTATTGATATAATCATATGAGTTTCTCCTTTACTTTGTTTATGTGGTGTATCACATTGAACAATTTGCATATATGGAACCATCATTGTGCCCATCACTTGGCCGTGTTGTATAATCTCTTTCATGCATTATTGCATTTGATTTGCTAGAATTTTGTTTAAGGTTTTTGTATCTGTATTCATCACGAATATTGGTCTGTAATCTTCATTTTTGTGTGTTATCTTTTTCTGTTTTTAGTTTTTTTTTTTGTTTTTATTAAATTTATTGTGTGTTATCTTTACGACGTTTTGGTGTCAGAGTAATGTTGGACTCATAAAATGAGTTAGGGAATGTTGTCTTTTTTTCAGTTTTTTGGTAATTTTTTAAATGTTTCTTCTTTACCCTGTATGTTATGTTTAAGTGCATAGTGTCATATTTGGTGTGGTAGTTGTCATTTCCTACTTCTCTCTGTCTGCCCCTAATACTACTCATCATTATGCATTATTTTGCTTTTGTGTTTCAGATCAAATAGCCTCCTTCAGTATACCTTTTAGTTCAGTTCTTGTGATAGAAAATTCCCTCAGCTTCTGCATCTCTTGAAAGGTCTTTATTCCTCCGTCATAACTAAAGGATATCTTTGCTGAATATATTATTCTTTGCTGATAATTTCTGTCCTTGAATAGTTTGAACATGTGATTCCAGTCCCTCCTGACTTGTAGAGTTTCTGCTGAAAAAATCTGATGATAACCTTATGGGCTTTCCTTTGTAAGTTACTGTCTACTTTTCCCTGGCTACCTTGAGGATCCTTTCTTTCTCATTACTTTTTGACAGCTTCAGTAAAATGTGTCTTGGAGAAGGCCTGTTAGGGTTGAGGTAATTAGGTGTTCCTTTTCCTTCTTGCATTTCAGGATCCAGTTCTTTCCACAAGTTTGGGAAATTTTAATCGACTATTTGTTTGAATATACTCTCTGTTCCCTTCTCTCTTTCTTTTCCTTTTGGTATGCCAATTATTCTTATGTTGCTCTTTCTGGTGGAGTCAGAAAGTTCTTGTAGAGTTCTTTCAGTTTTTTGTTTTGACTCTCAAGTCTCTATCCTCTTCCATCTGTGTCATTTTGAGATATCTATCTTCGATGTCAGTGATTCTTTCCTCCATCTCTTCAGTTCTATTATGTAAGCTGGCCATTTCTTTCTTCATTTCTTTTATAGAGTTCTTAATCTCCAGAAATTCTGTTTGTTTGTTTTTTAATTTCAATTCCTTCAGTAAAATGTTCATTTTGTTATTTTATTGTGTTTCTGAGTTCATGAAATATCCTCTCTGTTTCCTTGCGTCTCATTGAGGTTTTTTTCAGAACTGCAATCATGAATTCTCTGTGATTTAAGTCATATATATCCACGTCTTTAAGTTCATTTTCTGGATAATTCATTTTCTTTCTGAGGTGCCTTGCTATCTTGGCTATTCATGGCAATTAATGAATTACTGTTTCTCCCTAGGCATCTACAGGAGTGGGTTCTGCTACAGGTTGATAGGAAGAAGTCTTTCTTTTGCTTTCCAGTTGGTTTTGGTGGAATGTTTTAGTTTCTCTCATGCTGCAGACTTTTATTCTCTCTGAAACTGTAGCATCATATTTTATTCTGCACTGTTCTGGCTTCTCACATGACTAGGGGTGTTCCCTTGAAGGTGAGCTTCTCCTCTGTGAGCAGGTTGCCTGGGTGTCCATGCATCACCTCCATAGGGAGGTTGTAGAACTTCTGAAGTCCCAAAGGTCTTCTTGCAACCAGTTTCAGAGCTTTGTATTTCATCAGCTCTGGTTACTCCTGCAGGCATCTGCCCACATAGGTGGGGGCAGGGAAGGGTGGGTTGTAAGAGGTGGCTGTGAGCAATGGTGACTAACATCATCCAGTTGTCTTGTCCCTACAGTTCCTTTTCTTTAGCCAGAATTAGTTTTGCTGTGAATCTGTTGCTGTGGGGCTGTAGGTCTCAGAGCTGTAAATATTCTGTTGTTTTGATCTGACACTGAAACTGTTCCACTTCTAACTCTGGGAGTGTGGGGGTGGGGCAATCTCTGGGAGGGTAGGAAGTGGTCTGCCAGGCTCCGTGTCTGTGTCTCCCATCCTTTGCTTTGCAGTGAGGGCTTAAACCATTGTTCTCACTCTTCTTCCCTCAGTCTTTGCTCTGAGGTCTCTGCCGTGTGCACTGAGTTCTGCCATGTTTGATGGTGATCATCTGGCGGGACTCTGGGCCTTAGAGGAGTGCTATTAGTCTGCATTCTTCCCTCTCTCAGGACTATGATAAGCTCTGGACTTCAGGGACCCTCTGAGATCTGCTGTGAGTCTTGCAGCCTGTGGCCTGCAGCATGCCTCTGTACTTCCCAATCCCTCCTCCGCTGCTTGTCCAATGTGCCTACCTTTAGATGATTCCAATTGTGTGTCTCTTAGACTTGCCTGCGTGTGGTGCAGGGAGTCCTTTGTGAAATTATAATTGTTCAATTTGTGGTAAATTCCAGGGGGGATTTCAAGAGGCACTCCTCACGCTACCATTTCTGTGATGTCATCTGAGTCTGGTTAAAAGTTTGCCAACTTTGTTTAAATTTTCAAATGACCACTTTTTGATTATATTGATCTTTTGTATTTTTTTTTATTTCTGCTCTGATCTTTATTATTTACTTCCTTCTACTCTCTTTGAGCTTTGTTTGCTGTTCTTTTTCCAGTTTCCTTAGGTGTAAGGTTAGACTGTTTATTTGACATTTTTTCTTCTTTCTTGAAGTAGGCCTGCATTGAAATGATTGTCCTTCTTAGGTTTGCTTTGGCTGTGTCCCATAGATTTGGGGTCATTGTGTTTTCATTTTCGTTTGTCTCAAGGTATCTTTTGATTTCTTCTTTGATCAAATCATTAACCTATTCATTGTTTAATAGCATGTTATTTACCCTCTATGTGTTTCTGTGTTTTTAAGTTGTTGTTTTGTTTGTTTTGTTTTGTTTTGTTTTAAATCTTTTTGTAACTGATGTTTAGTTTTATTCAAATGTGGTCATAGAAGATGCCTGATATGATTTCAATCTTCTTAAATTTAGTGACACTTGTTTTGTCACCTAAAATTTTGCCTAACTTGGAAAATGTTTTATGTGCACTTGAAAAGAATGTATATTCTATTGCTTTAAAGCGAAATGTTCTAAAACTATCAATTAAATCCATCTCAAATAGTGTGTCATTTAACGCTTCTCTTTCCTTGTTGATTTTCTGTCCTGAAGATCTGAGCATTGGTTTCAATGGGAACTAATGCTCTCTACTATGATTGTGTTAATGTTGACCTCTCCCTTTATGTCAATCAATATTTGTTTTATATATTTTTGTAGGATGCATAGTTGTTTATATGTGTTATGTCCTATTTTTGGATTGATCACTATAACATTATGTATATCTTTCTTTGTCTTTTACAAAAGCCATTGTGTTAAAGTCTATTTTGTCTGATATAACTATTGCACTATTTCTGCCCAGCTTTTATTTTGTTTGTGTTTGCATTAAATAATTTTTTCCATCCTTTTAGATTCAGTCTATGTGTGTCTGTTGATCTGATTTGGGTCTCTTGTATGCAGCATATGTATGGCTCTTGTTTTTGTATCTATTCAGCTGCTTTATGTCTTTGATTGGAGCATTTAATCCATTTATATTTAATGTGATTATTGGGCTGGCCCAGTGGCTCAGGCAGTTAGAGCTCTGTGCTCCTAGCTCCGAAGGCTGCCGGTTCAATTCCCACATGGGCCAGTGGGCTCTCAACCACAAGGTTGCCAGTTCAATTCCTCAAGTCCTGCAAGGGATGGTGGGCAGCGCCCCCTGCAACTAAAATTGAACACGGCACCTTGAGCTGAGCTGCCGCTGAGCTCCCGGATGGCTTAGTTGGTTGGAGCGTGTCCTCTCAATCACAAGGTTGCCGGTTCGACTCCCGCAAGGGATGGTGGGCTGTGCCCCCTGCAACTAGCGACAGCAACTGGACCTGGAGCTGAGCTGTGCCCTCTACAACTAAGACTGAAAGAACAACAACTTGATGCTGAACAGAACCCTCACAACTAATATTGAAAGGACAACAACTTAACTTGGAGAAAAGTCCTGGAAGTGCACACTGTTCCCCAATAAAGTCCTGTTCCCCTTCCCCAATAAAAATAAGTAAATGAATATATGAATAAAGTGATTATTGATAGGTACATAGTTATTGCCATTTTATTATTGATATTTTTGAACTTTTTGTTTGTTTGTTTGTTTGTTTCCCCACCTCCTCTTTTTTTAAAAAAAAAAAAAACTCCCTTTAAAGTTTCTTATAATACTGGCTTGTTGGTAATGAATCTCTTTCGCTTTTTCTTGTGTGGGAAGCTCTTTAAATTCCTTCAATTTTAAATGATAGCCTTGCTGGGTAGAGTAGTCTTGGTTGTAGGCCTCGTTCTTTTTATTACTTTGAATATTTCCTGCCACTCCCTTTTGGACTGAAATTTTTCTGTTGAGAAATCTGCTGATAGTCTTATGGTAGCTCTCTTGTAAGTAAGTAGTTGTCTTTGTCTTGCTGCTTTTGGAATTCTCTCTTGACCTTCTATTTTTCCCATTTTCATGGTGATATGTCTTGGTGTAAGCCTGTTTGGGTTTATCTTGTTTGGGACTCTCTGCACTTCCTCGGTTTGTGTGTCCATTTCCTTCACCAGGTTAGGGAAATTTTCAGTTATTATTTTTTCTTACAGGTTCTTAAACTTTTGTTCCCTTTCTTCTACTTCTGGCACTTTTATGATGCTAATGTTGCTATGATTGATATTGTCTCATAGGTCCCTTAAACTATCTTTATTTTATAAAATTATTTTTTTTATATTTCTGTTGTTCTGATTGAGTGTTTTATGCTACCCTGTCTTCTAAATTGCTGATTTGGTCATCTCCTTCATCTAAGTTTCTGTTGATTCCTTCTAGCATGTTCTTCATTTCAGTTATTGTATTATTTATTTTTGACTGTTTTTTATGGTTTCTATGTCCTTCTTTATGTTTATCATCTCTGTATTGAATTTCTCGCTAAGTTCCTTAAGTGTTGTTATAACTAGTGTTTTACACTCTATCTGTGGTGGTTTGGTTACCCCCATCTCATTTAGTTATTTATTATTATTATTTTTTAATTTTTTCAGGTATACAAAACAACATAGTGATTAGACATTTACACACCTCGCAAAGTGATAACCCCAACAAGTCTACTATTCATCTGACACTGTACATAATTATTACAATACCAATGACTATAGTCCCTATATGAGGATTGACAATTAAGTTCGCGAACTCATCATAGAAAGTGCTACATACCTCATTGCTAAATATCATTACAGTCACCTTTGAAGTACTCCCCTTGGGAAGCTATGCGCCAACACCAGCACCTAATCCACCATTCAAAGCAATTTTGGAACTCTTTTTCTGGAATGGCCATCACAGCTCTCATTGTATTACCCTCAATGTCCTTAATGCCATCAAAATGTCTTCCCTACAATGTTTCCTTTATCTTTGGGTAAAGAAAGAAGTCTTTGGTGGCCAGATCAGGTGAGTAAGGAGGGTGTTTCACTACAGTTATTTGTTTACTGACCAGAAACTTTCTCACAGACACTGCCGTTTGAGCTGGTGCATTGTTGTGATGCAAGAGCCATGAATTGTTGGCTAAAAGTTCATGTCATCTAACTTTTTCATGCAGCCCTTTCAGTACTTCCAAATAATAAAGTTGGTTAACTGTTTGTCCAGTTGGTACAAATTCATAATGAATAATCCCTCTAATATAAAAAAAGGTTAGCAACATCGTTGCAACAAGTTCACGAACTTAATTGCCAGACCTTGTATATACTTCACATTCAGTGACTACATATTTTTAAATTGTAGTTGACACTCAGTATCATTTTATAATAGTTTCAGGTGTACAGTGTTAAGCATTTATATAATTTATAAAATGATCCTTCTGATAAGTCTGGTACTTATCCGATACTATAAAGATTTCACAATATTATTGTCTATATTTCCCCTACTAGATTTCACACACCCTTGACTATTTTGTAACTACCAATTTGTACTTTAAAATCATTTAAACTTTCTCAACCATCGTTCCAAATGCCTTCCCTTCTAGGTCATTTAGCTCTTTTTCTGGGGTTTTCTTCTGTTCTTTTATTTGGGACATGTTTCTTTGTTTCCTCATTCTGGCTACCTCTCTGTTTGCTTCTATGTATTAGGAGATCTCCCATGTCTTTCAGTCTTTGCTGGATGGTCTTATGTAGTATGTGTCCTGTGAGGTTCAATGGTGCAATTTTCTTGATTTCCTGTGTTTGCATTCCAGGAGTGTCCCTTAATTATCTTTGTGTGTCCTCCTGTTGTATTTGAGCCTTGATTGCTTTTGTAATGTCAGTGGGTGGGACTGACTGACAGGCAGATTGACTGTGAAGATTGGCTATGCTCACAGTCTTGCTGAGACCCCTGCCCCTTTGGGTGTGCAACTTGTGAAGCTGATCATGTAGTGCTTTTCTGTGGTCTGAAGCTCTGTGTGTGTTGTTTCTGGTGTCTATTGGGAGGTTCCTTGTGCAGGCTAATTTCACCCTTGCCTATTACTGGTCCATAGCTACTTTGTAAGAGCCACAAATCTATATGTGATTGGCTGCAGCCTATGCCACAAGTGGAAACATGGGGTGGACTCGCTGTGAAACTAGGTTGGCTGCCATCAGTAGTGGGCCTGACACAGCTTAGCAAATGTACCAGGGTCCTCTAGGCCTATTGCAACCCACCAGCTGCCTATAAGACCCAGCTGTTGAAAGAGCCTCCTTAAGTGCATGGGATGGACTGGATAAACTGATGTTGAGAATGCCCTCACTGATGTAGTCCTAGCTATGCAGGGCAGACTCCCAGGGAGACACAAGATGTGGCTGGTGGTTTGTACAAAGTTAATTGCAGATTCATTTTTTACACCAGTGTCCAGCCTGTGACCACTTCACACAGCACTCTTAGAATACTGCAGCCAGCCACCACTTGCCTCAAGCTTGCAAATCTCCGAGAGTTGCCCAGGAGTGCCTACAGTGCAGGTTTTCAGTCACTATCCACCACCAAATGCTTCCTGGGCTGTTGCAGGCTGTCTGCCAGAACACTTCTGGCTTGTAGGGCAGGGCTTTCCCGCAGGTTCCAAGAGTGCCCCTGGCAATGTAGCTCTAGGGTCAGGGCAGGGTTCTAGTGTGATTAGTATTTTCTACAAAGTCAATTCAGTTTTGGCTCCCACACTAGTGCTGGGCCCATGATCACCCCATAAAAATTCCCTGAGAACACCACATCCAGCCACTGCCTTCTCCAGGCTCACAGATTCCCAAGAGTTGCCCAAGAAATGCTGTGGCATAGGTCTTAGTTCACCTCCCACCAGCAAACATTTCCTGGGCTGTTGCAGACTGACAGCTGTTGAACAAAGGCCTCTGCAGTCTATGGATGGTGCCAGAAGCCCAGCAGTCAAGAGTGCCTTGGGTGATGTAGCATCAGCTGTGCAAAGGGCAGGGACCAAGGGCATCCCCAAGGTAGTGTGTACTCGCAGATTGCCCCCAACCAACACAGTCCCAGACTTAGCCCTTCGTGAGAGGGCTCAACACTGAAAATATGCTGCCCTCCCTCAGGCCACACAGGTGTCAGACTCCACACAGGGACAACGATGGCTCCTGTCCCTCCAGCTCCTGCCCCCAAAGCCACACAACTCAGTCCTTCCCTTCACAACCCTAGCCTTCCTGAGCTTCTGCCTCTCCACCAGAGACCAGGTAAGTGTGTGGAAGCGAGTGAATTTGTGTGTAGGCTCCACAAGAGGGAGTCGATGTTTCCAGCTGCCTTCCATCTCACCAGGACAAGCAGAGAGAGTCCTCACAGATTTTCACAGCCAGATATTGTGGAAACTCCTCTTCCTAACACAGACACCCTGGGCTGGTGAGTCCAGCATGGGGCTTGGAACCTTTCCTCTTTACAGGGCAACCCCACCACAGAGGTGTCCCTCCTGGCATTCAACCACTATCTGTTGGTTTGGGTCAACTTGTTTCACATCTCCCCAACTCCTCTGAGTCTTGATGTATCCTCTCTTTATATCCTTGTTTATAGGTCTTCTCTTCACCTAGTCTTCAGATGATTGTTGAGATTGATCTATAATTTATTTGTAATTTCAGTGTGATTCTGGGATGCAGTAAGCATAGCATTTACTTAATCCACCATCTTGGAACTTCCGGAAATTTTTCAGTTTGATATCATCCCATTTGTTTATTTTTTTTCATTTGTTTCCCTTGTCTGAGGTGATATATCAGAAAAAAAAAACCCCATATATATATATATATATATATATATATATATATATATATATATATATATATATATATGTGGGATCTTGTTCCTGTTGATAGGATCTTGTTCCTGTTGATATCATACTTTGGGGGTGCCTCTTGTGGGGCTAATTGGAGCTGTATGTTTTGTGGTCTGACCAGTCTCTGGGTGTGTTGTATTTTGTGCCTCATGCGAGGGACTCCTGTGCCCAGCCCAATTTCAGCTTTGCCTGTGACCAGCCCAGGACTACCTCATATGGGTTGCAAAACTATATGCAATTAGTTGCTGGCAGTGTTGAATCAGGAGGCATATGGGGGTGGCCTCGCTCTGAACCAAGATCTCCTGCCACCAGTATCCTCTGTAGCAGCTTTAGCTTAAGGCTCAGAGTTCCTTAGGTCTGTTGTTACCTTCAGGCTGCTTATAAGGCTCAGCACTAAATGAACCTCTTTAGGTGTGCAGGCTGGGTTGATTGACCTGGTGTTGCAGCTGATTTGGATGCTGCCAAGTTGGATGGGGTAGTATATTCCAGGGATCTATGTGGTGTAGCCAGTTGTTTTCACAAAGTAAATTCAGATTCAGTTTTTGTGCCAGTACTGAGCCTTTGGTTACTCCACAAATGCCCCAAGAACACTGTAGCCAGCTGTCATTCACTTCAGCCCTTCAGATTTCTGAGACCCACCCAAGAAAGGCTGCAGCATGAGCTGGGGCTGACCACTCACTACTGAAATTTTCCCAGGATGCTGATCATCAGCAGCTGTACAAGTCTCCTGCAGCTTGTGGAACAAGGCTTGCCACTCAGGAGCTGAGGGTGTCCAGGCAGAGCTGCACTAGCTGGGTGGGGGCCAAAGGAGTCACCGAGGTGGTGTGTGTATGCACGGATTTTATCAGACCAATGTGATCTCAGATTTGGCCTTGTGGGGGTGGGTCCAACACAGGAAACATGGCACTCTCCTGAAGGTTACGCATGGGGTGGGCTCCACAGATGGATAGTGGTGGATGTCTCTCTAGAACCTTGCCCTGAGCCACACAATTCAGTCTTTCCCTGTATGTTTCTAGTGCTTCTAGAGTCACCGTCTTTCTGCTGAAGCCTATGGTGAGTGCCTGTAAGTAAATCTATGTATGGTCCCTTTAAGAGAATATCTGGGTTTCTAGCCACCTTCTGTCTCACTGAGATGGATGGATAGAATCCTCACTGATTTTCACTGCCAGATATGGGGACTCCTCTTCCCGGCACAGGACCACTGGCCTGGGGAGCCCATTGTGAGGTTGGGACCTCTCCCTCTTCCGGGAGGACCTCCACCACTGAGTTGTCTCTCCCAGTGCTCAACCACTACTTGGGGGTTTTGGGTCAGCCCATTTCACATCTCTGTCCCTCTTATCAATCTTAATGTGGCCCCTTCTTTACATTCTTAGTTATAGAGATTCTTTTCAGCTAAATCTTAAGCTGATTCTTGAGGTTGATTATTCTATAATTTAGTTGTAATTTTATGTGATCTTGGGAGACAGCAGGCATAGCACATACCTATTAGGTCATCTTGTACTTTCTCTAAATTAGTTTAATTTTATTGAACTCTTTTAGTCTCAAACATTTCCTTGTTTGAAATAAATTATATTCTAATGCTAGCTCTCCTGATTAGATGAAACGTTGGTGGGGGAACTTTATATGGATGCATCAGGCTATTACCACCTGAAGTTATGTTAAAATCTACCTCAAGAAATAAACATAACGTTTGGTTTACTTATGCCATTGTTTTACTCAAATAAAGAAAGGCATAGAAAGTTAATTAAATTCCAGTTTCATATAATGTAACACTCAATGAACATTCACTTTTTAAGTAATATGGTTTGTGGATATAAGCATCCTGCTAACAGGTCTGTCTACTACTATATTTTCACATTTTGTTTTACTCTTGATAGAAAGTCAGATTATCCACTAATAGATTATTCTTTAAATCTAGCACAAACCTACAAATCTTTTTGAATATACTAACTTCTTTTTATAAAGTTAAATATAAATAGTCATGCTTTGGTTAAAAATTTATTAAATAAATAGCTTGATAAAAAGTTTTACTTTCCAGTTTTTGTGCCATTAAAAATCAAAAGGGTCTATGAACCAAGAAGAGTCATATTAAATCTGTTATTTTTCAGATTTAAAAATCACAACCCAATTGAAAAATGGGCAGAGGACCTGAAGAGACATTTTTCCAAAGAGGACATACAAATGGCAAATAGACATATGAAAAAATGCTCAACATCACTAACCATCAGAGAAATGCAAATAAAAACCACAATGAGTTATCACCTCACCCCAGTCAGAATGGCTATCATCAACAAGACAAATAGTAACAAGTGTTTGAGAGGCTGTGGAGAAAAAGGAACCCTCATACACTGTTGGTGGGAATGCAGACTGGTGCAGCCGCTATGGAAGGCAGTGTGGAGGTTCCTCAAAAAATTATGAATAGAATTGGCATATGACCCAGCAATCCCTCTCCTGGGTATCTACCCAAAAAATCTGAAAACATTTATCCATAAAGACACATGTGCTCCAATGTTCATTGCAGCTTTGTTTAAGGTGGCCAAGACATGGAAACAACCAAAGGTCCTTCGATGGATGAATGGATAAAGAAGTTGTGGTATATATATACAATGGAATACGCTTTGGTGGTAAGAAAAGATGATATAGGACCATTTGTGACAACATGGATGGATCTTGAGAGTATGATGCTGAGCAAAATAAGTCAGACAGAAAAAGCAGAGAACCGTATGATTTCACTTATATGTGGTATATAAACAAAAACAACAAAATAACAAAACAAACAAATGAGATACAAAAACTCATAGACGCAGACAATAGTTTAGTGGTTACCAGAGGGTAAGTGGGGTGGAGTGCTGGAGATGAGTATAAGGGGGATCAAATATATGGTGATGGAAACAGAACTGACTCTGGGTAGTGAACACACAATGGGATTTATAGATGATGTTATACAGAATTGTACACCTGAAATCTATGTAATTTTATTAACAATTGTCACCCCAATAAATTAAAAAATCGTCTGTATGATAAACACCATTTTAAGATTAGTTGAGTGATAACCTCATTGTTATTCAACATTTTTTTCACCTCACTTAAGAGAAAAAAAAATGCTGATTTAATTATCAACCATGCTGTGTTTTTTTTCTTGAATCAACATTATTTATCCCAGAGTTTTGGTGAGTGTTACAAATTTCAACTTCTACATGAATGGTGGTGACAAGTTAAATAGGGAACAATTTAATCCACTCAAAATTTACAAGAGCTTAGAACATTTTTGAAGTTAACTAAACGTAAAAGCCATAGTAGCTAACATGTTCAGATAATAATATTTAGTTTTACTTATTAAGTCAGCAATAAGTATTAAATACTTGTGAGAAAGACTTTAAGACTTTAATATTTTAAGGTTTAGGAAAATAAAAACAATTTCCATGTATAACATCTGTTTGATTTTTATAACTGAAAAACTTAAGGATTTGTGTTAATATTATTTTTCTTTGTCTTGATCTTTTTTCATAAAAGAAGTTTTTGTGTATATATCAATACTATAATGTCATACTTAAGTCCAACTTATCCTTCAACTGTTACAACTAAAGTAATCTTGTGACTTATCAGTCACAAGACTGACTGACATTTTATTTGGGAAAACACCTCAAATAAAAACAATTTTAAGTTTTCATTAATAAGCCAAGATGGATATGAACAACCAAGCTGCCAACTTGAAGGGAACAGTAAATAGGTAAAAATTAGCTCAGCCTTAAGATCCTTCCTGAAATATATATCACGTTAAGAACAATGAGATATATTCATATGACAATTCTCCGAAAGACAAAACTTCCCCAATTAAAAAGGTTAAAAAAATGCCTCATCTTCTACAACAAACTTCCTTTCCCCTATATGACACCTATTTTTATAAATCACAGGGAAGTGATCATATCTTCAAAGGCAATTTGTTCTATGTTAACTTTTGTTGTTTATTTATTTTTTAAATTTTATTAAAATATATCTAATATAGTGCTGCAATAAACATAGCCATAAAGAAGAAAGAAATCTTACCATTTGCAACAACATGGATGGACCTAGAGAACATTATGTTAAGTGAAATAAGTCAGAAAGAGAAAGACAAATACCATATGATCTCACTTATATGCGGAATCTAAAGAAAAGAATAAGTGAATGAACTAATCAGAGACAGTTTTGGAAACATGGAGGAAAAACAGAGGGTTGCTAGAGGGGCGGGGGGGTGGGGATAAGGGGAAGGTGAGAGGTTTGGAAAAATAGTCGGTAACCACAAGATGGTCATGGGGGTTTGAAAATTAATTTGGGGAACGTACAAAGGGATAGTGGATGGGGGGAGGGGGGTTCACACAGTGTGAGGGATATAAATGATAAACGTCTAAGTTTTGCTTTGTCTTGTGCACCTGAAACTAATTTAAAAAAAACAAAAAACCTTGGTTAAAATGAGCAATTAAAAATACTTTAAAACATAAAAAATATAGCTAATATAAAAAATTACATTAGTTTTATGTGTACACAATATTTATTTAATATTTATATACCTAAAGAAGTGATCACTGTAAGTCCAGCAACCATCTGACACTGTACAACACTATAACAATATTATTGACTATATTCCACATGTTGTACATTACATCCCCATGACTTACTTGTTTTATACCTGGAAATTAGAACATCTTATTCCCCTTCATACCCACCCCTTTTAATTTTTTCAATTATATTTCACATTCAATATTATTTTATATTAATTTCAAGTGTACAGCATAGAGGTTAGATATTTATATAATATAATAAGTGATCCTCCTGACTAGTCTAATACCCACCTAGCACTATACATAGTTATTACCATATTATTGACTACATCCCCTATGCTTTAATTTACATCCCCATGACTATATTGTAACTACAAATTTGTACTTCTTAATGCCTTCACCTTTTTCATCTGTCCCCCAACCACACTCCCATCAATCACTCCAATAAATGTAGTACCCAACTCATACCATATGTATTTATTACACTGGTATTGACTATATTCCTTATGCTATACCCTACATCCCCATTGTTACTACTTTGTAACAACCAATTTGTACATCCTAATTCCTTCCCATTTTTCTTTTTCT
The DNA here is from genome assembly GCF_057876585.1 of Rhinolophus sinicus. Lineage (NCBI taxonomy): Eukaryota > Metazoa > Chordata > Mammalia > Chiroptera > Rhinolophidae > Rhinolophus > Rhinolophus sinicus. The sequence continues at coordinate 89,679,842 of NC_142518.1, forward strand.
TTTTTTGAATCACTGTTTATTGGGTTGACAGTTGTTAATAAAGTTACATAAGTTTAGCTGTACAATTCTGTAATACATCATCTGTATATCACATTGTGTGTTCACCACCCAGAGTCAGAATATATATATTCTGACAATTACATTAGCGAAATACACACAGTATGCTTACATTGGCAGCACTGTACAGCAGCTTGGTAAGGTTTCATAACCTTGGTATATCAGTGCCTCACAGCTGTGTTTGTGTTGATATGTGGTGGTGTCTTGCTGAGTATCATTCATTATAGCATGATTTTCTTGCTTTGTTTTGCTTTTTTATTTTATTTTATTTTTATAAAAGTTCATTGGGGTCACAATTGTTAGTAAAGTTACATAGGATTCAAGTGTACAATTCTGCAATACAATAGCTATATATCACATTGTGTGTTCCCCATCCAGAATCAGCTCTCCTTCCATCACTATATATTTGATCCCTCTTACCCTCATTTACCACCTCATCCCCTTACATTCTGGTAACCACTAAATTATTGTCTGTGTCTATGAGTTTTTGTTTCTTCATTTGTTTGTCTTGTTGCTTTGTTGTATACAGTTTTGTACACCATACATCAGTGAAATCAAATGATTCTTGAATTTGTCTGTCTGACATATTTCACTTAGCATAATAATCTCGAGATCCATTCACATTGTAGCAAAGGGTATTATTTAATCTTTTCTTGTGGCAGAATAGTATTCCATTGTGTTTATATACCACAACTTCTTTACCCGATCATCTATTGAAGGACATTTTTATTGTTTCCGTGTCTTTGCCAACATAAATAAAGCTGCAATGAACTTTGGGGCACATATGTCTTTATGGATAATGTTTTCAGATTTTGGGGGTAGTTACTTAGGAGAGGGACTGCTGGGTCATATGGTAATTCTATTCTTAATTTCTTGAGGAACCTCCACAGTGCCCTCCATAGCATACGTGCGTGAATCTGCATTCCCACCAACAGTGTATGAGGGTTCCTTTTTCTCCACAGCCTCTCCAACACTTCTTACTATTTGTCTTTTTGAAGATAGCCATTCTAACCCGTGTGAAGTGATTTTTATTTGCATTGTGGTTTTTATTTGCATTTCTTTCATGATTAGTGATGTTGAGCATTTTCTTATATGTCTATTTGCCATTTGTATGTCCTTGTTGGAGAAATGTCTATTCAAGTTATCTGCCCATTTTTAAATTGGATTGTTTGTTTTTTTGTTGTTGAGTTGTATGAGTTCTTTATATATTTGGAAATTAGCCCATTATCAGAGGCACTGTTTGCAAAAATCTTCTCCCATTCAGTTGGTTGCCTTTTTATTTTGTTGATGGTTTCTTTGGCTGTGCAGAATCTTTTTAGTTTGACACAGTCACATTCATTTATTTTAGCTTTTACTTCGCATGCCTTTGAAGTCATATCCATAAAATCCTCTTTGAGCCCAAGATCCATAAGTTTAGTACCTATATTTTTTTCTATGCAGTTTATTGTTTCAGGTCTTATGTTTAGGTATTTGATCCATTTTGAGTTAATATTGGTACACAGCGAAAGATAGCAGTCTAATTTCACTCTTTTTCATGTCACTTTCCAATTCTCCGAGCACCATTTATTAAAGAGGCTGTCTTTTCTCCATGGTATGTTTTCGGCTTCTTTGTCGAAAATTATCTATCCATATTTATGAGGGTTTATTTCTGGGTTCTCAATTCTATTCCATTGGTCTGTGTGTCTGTCTTTCTGTCAATATCATATTGTTTTGATTATGGTTGCCATGTAGTACAAGCTGAAATCAGGGAGTGTGATACCTCCAGCATTGTTCTTTGCTCTTAGGATTGCTTTGGCTATTTGGGGTCTTTTGTGGTTCCAAACAAATCTGATGAATTTTTTTTATATTTCTTTAAAAAATACCATTGGGATTTTGTTGGGGATTCCATTATATCTGTATAATACTTTGTGTAATATTGCCATTTTAAGTATGCTGATTTTTCCAATCCGTGAGCACGGAATGTCTTTCCATTTGTTTGTGTCTTCTTCAATTCCTTTTTAAAATGTCTTATAATTTTCAGTGTATAAGTCTTTCCCATTTTGGTTAAGTTTATTCCTATGTATTTTATTCTTTTGGTTTCAGTTGCAAGAGGAATTTGTTTTTATTTATTTTTCTGAGGTTTTATTGTTAGTATATAGGAATTCTATGGAACTTTTTTTTTTAATTTTATTTATTAAATTTATTGGGGTGATACAGATTTGTACACCTGAAATCTGTGTAATTTTTTTTTGGTACGTTGATTTTTTTAGCCAGCAACTTTACTGTATTCATTCATTGTTTCTAATAGATTTTTGGTGGAGTCTTTAGGGTTTTCTATATACAGCATCATGTCATCTGCAAAAAGTGGCAGTTTAAATCCTTCATTCCCTATTTGGATGCTTTGTATTCCTTTCTCTTGTCTGATTGCTGTGGCTACGACTTCCAATGCAATGTTGAAAAACAGAGATGATAGGGGACATCCCTGTTGAGTTCCTGAATGTAGAGTGAAGGGCTTCAGCTATTCACGACTAATTAGGATATTAGCTGAATGTTTGTCATACATGGCCTTTATTATGTTAAGATATTTGCCTTCTATACCATTTAATGAAGGGTTTTAATCTTAAATGGATGTTCTGTCTTGTCAAACGTTTTTTCTGCATCTTGATATAACCTTATGATTTTGTCCTTTATTTGTTTATGTGGTGTATCACATTGGTAGATTTGCATATGTTGAACCATCCTTGTGCCCCTGGGATGAACCCCATTTGGTCACGATGCATATCCTTTAAATGAATTGTTGAATTAGATCTGCTAGAATTAGTTTAGGATTTTTGCATCTGTATTCATCAGAGATATTGTTCTGTGATTTTATTTTTCTCCGTTATCCTTACCAGGCTTTGGTATCAAGGTAATGCTGGCCTCATAAAATGATTTAGGGAGCATTCTCTCTTCTTCAAATTTTTGGAAGAGTTTCAGTAGGACAGGTATTACATCCTCTTTCAATGTTTGGTAGAATTCACTAGTGAAGCCATGTGGTCCTGGACTTTTGCCTTTGGGAAGGTTTCAGATGACTGATTCGAATTTCTTACTGCTGATCACTCTTTAGATTTTCTAGTCCTTCGGAGTTCTGCCTAGGAAGACTATATGTTTCTAAGAACTGGTCCATTTCTTCTATGTATTGCATTTGGTGGAGTATTGATCCTCTGTACTTCTGTGACATCCATGATAACTTCCCCTCTTTCATTTCTGATTTTGTTTATTTGTGTATTTTCTCTTTTTATCTTATTGAGTCTAGCAAAGGATTTGTCAATTTTATTAACCTTTTTTAATGAACCAGCTCTTTGTTTTATTAATTTTTTCTATTGTGTTTTTGTTCTCTGTTTCATGGATTTCGACTCTGATTTTTATTATTTCCTTCCTTCTGCTAACTTTGGGTTTCACTTGTTCTTATTTTTCTAGTTCTTTATGGTGTAACATGTGGTTTTATATCTGCAATTTTTCTTGTTTCTTGAGATAGCCCTGTAATGATATAAATTTCCCTCTTAAAACTGCTTTCGCTGCATCCAAAAAAATTTTGTAGGATGTATTTTCCTTCTCATTTTTTCTATGTATAATTTGATCTCTTTTCTTGTTTCTTCTTTGACCCTGTCGTTCTTTAAAAGTATGTTGTTTAATTTCCACATATTTGTGTTTTTTCCTGCTTTCTTTTTGCGGTTGATATCATATTTCAAAGCCTTGTGATCAGAGAATATGCTTTGTATGATTTTAGTCTTCTTAAATTTGCTGAGGCTAGTTTTACATCCCAATATATGGTCTATCCTTGATAATATTCCTTGTACACTAGAAAAAAATGTATAGTCTGGTATTCTAGGATGAAGTGCCCTATAAATTTCAATTATGTCCATATCATCCAGAGTGTCATTTAGGTATCATATTTTTTTTTACGTATTTTCTGTTTGGATGATCTATCCATAGCTGTTGATGATGTATTTATGTCCCCTACTATAATTGTATTTTGGTCAATTTCTCCCATTATTTGTGTTAGTAGTTGCTTGTTATATTTTGATGTTTCCTGATTGGGGGTATAAATATTGATGACTGTTAAGTCTTCTTGTTGTATAGTCCCCTTTATCATTAGAAATGTCCATCTTTGTCTCTTGTTAGCTTTTTTATTCAGAAGTCTATTTCATCTGATATCAATACGGGTGCACCTCATTTTTTCTGAATATCATTGCATGGAGCGACCATTTCTACCCTTTCACTTTGAGTCTATATTTGTCCATTTAACCGAGATGTGTCTCTTGGAGGCAGCATATGGTTGGGTTTAGTTTTTTGATCCAATCTGCTATTCTGTGACTTTTTATTGGTGAGTTCAGTCCATTTACATTTAGGGTGATTATTGATATGTGAGGATTTCCTGTCATTCTATCTTTAGTTTTCTGGTAAGGCTGTGTCTCCATGGTTTCTTTGCCTTTTTGTTGTTGTCTATTATTTCTGTGTGGTGGTATTCTATGATGTTTCCCTCTGTTTCTTCTTTTATTACAGTATATATTTATTTCTGGATTTTTCTTGAGTGGTTACCCTTAAGTTTACGTAAAAAAAACTTTGATATTTAGAGTATTCCATTTTCTTCAGCATGATTAGTTTCTCCATTCCCATATTCTGGTTCAGGCCCTTACTTTCCCCCTTTTTATGTTTTGGTTGCCACCAGTTGTCCCTGTTGATGGTGGTCAAGTAGCCTCCTTTAGTATTTCTTGTAGTGCAGGTTGTGTATTAGAAAATTCCCTCAGCTTCTGTATGCCTGAAAATTCCCTCAGCTTCTTTTATTCCTCCTTCATATCTAAAGGATATCTTTGCTGGATATGTTATTCTTGGCTCATAATTTCCCTCTTTCAATAGTTTGAATATTTGTTTCCTCTCCCTCCTGGCTTGTAGAGTTTCTGCTGAGAAATCCGATGATAATCTAATGGGCTTTCCTTTGTAAGTTATCATCTTCTTTTTCCTGGCTGCCTTGAGGATTTTTTCTTTGTCGTTGATTTTAGTCACCTTTAGAACAATGTGTCTTGGAGAAGGCTTATTTTGGTTGAGGTAATTAGGTGTTCTATTTGCTTCTTTGATTCGAGGATCCAGTTCTTTTCACAAGTTTGGGAAGTTTTCATTGACTATTTGTTTGAATATAGTCTCTGTTCCCTTCTCTCTTTCTTCTCTTTCTGTTATGCCCATTATTCTTATATTGCTCTTTCTGATGAAGTCAGCAAGTTCTTGCAGAGTTCTTTCATTTCTTTTAAGTCTCAAGTCTCTGTCTTCTTCCACCTGTTTCATTTCCAGGTTTCTATCTTTGATGTCACTGATTCTTTCCTCCATCTGGTCAACTCTACTTCCTAAGCTGGCGATTTCATTCTTCATTTCTTCTATTGAGTTCTTAATCTCCAGAAATTCTATTTGGTTCTTTTTTAAAATTTCAGTCTCTTTGGTAAAATGGTCACGTTGTTCTTTGATTCTGTTTCTGAGTTCATTAAACTGCCTTTCTTTATTTTTTTTTGCATCTTGTTGAGGTTTTTCAGAACTGCAATCTTGAATTGTCTGTCATTTAAGTCACATATTTCCATATCTTTAACTTCCTTTTCTGGAGACTTTTCACTTTCTTTCCGAGCTGTCTTGTTGCCTTGGTTATTCATGGCAATTACTGATTTATTATTTCTCTTCCTGGACATCTATAGGAGTGGCTTCTGCAACAGGTTGACAGGAAGAGGTCTTTCTTTTGTTTTCCAGTACGTGTTGGTAGAATGCTTTATTTTCTCTATGACTGCAGCCTTTTTTTCTCTCTCACACTGTAGTGTTATGTTTTCTCTGCACTATTCTAGCTTCTCACACACTGGGGGGGATTCCTTGGAAGGTGGACTTCTCCTCTGTTAACAGTTCTCCTGGATTTTAGGGTGCTATGTCCCTGTGGGGATGTAGAGAGCTTTTGAAATTCCAAAGCTCTTCCTGAACTAGATTCAGAGCCTGTGTGTTTCAGCAGTTCTGTTTACTCCAGCAGGGATCCACCCAGATAGGTGGAAATAGGGGTGGGGTGAGTTGTGAGAGTTGGCACGAGCAATGGCGGCGAACACCACTACAGCTGGTCCTGCTTCCACAGCTCCCTCCCTTTTGCCAGACCTAGTTGGTCTGCTAATCTGTGTCTGTGGACCACAGTTCTCAGTACTGCAAATATTCTATGCTTTTGATCAGACACTGCTACTGTTCCACTTCTAGTGCTGGGCAGGTGGGGGTGGGGCGAGCTCTGGGAGGGTAGGGAGGGAGCGGATCATCTCAGTGCCTAAGGCTTCCATTCTCTGAGGCAGTGAGGGCTTAAACCACCATTTTCAGCCTTCTTCCCTGAGTCTTTGCTCCTAGGTCTCTGCTGTGAGCGTTGGGTTCAGCCATGTTACATGCTGTCCCCTCAGCCCTGTGGACCATAAACGGAGCCCTAGCAGTATGAGTTCTTCCCTCTCCCTCACCCGCGGTAGCTCAGGGATGCAGGGAGCTCGGAGCACTGAGCTAGGTCTGCGTCCTGCGCCTATGTTGCTCTATCTCTGCACTTCTCCTTCCCTCCTCCCCTGCTCGTGCAATTTGGCCACCTTTTGGGGAATTTAATAGTGAGCCTCTTCGTCTTGCCTGTCTGATGTGCATGGAGTGCTTTGTCAAATTATAGTTGTTTAATTTGTTGTAAATTCCAGGGGAGATTTCCAGAGGCTCACCTCACGCCTCCATTTTGATGACGTCTCTCTTATTTTTTGTTTTTAAAAGCTCTTGCTATGCTCCGTGTTTTTTGGAGATATCTCTAATTCTGAAACTGTGATAGAGTGAAACCATGTTCTCAGACACTGTGTTGTACGACGGTTTACCCAATTCTCGAACACTGTTAGAGCGAAACCATGTTATAGATGTGCCATGTTATACGGAGGTTACCTGTATTCTTTATTTCAGTTTTTGTAGTCTTTATTTCTGACTTGTTCTTTTTTATGTTTTATATTGCCCTTTTTATGTTCCGTACCTTTTTGTTGAAGATTTCCTTTAGATCATTGAACATCCTTATAACTCGTATTTGGAACTCCTCATCTGGTAGATTGCTTATCTCCATTGTGTTTAGTTCTTATTCTGGAGCTTTGTTCTTTTATTTGGAAAGTGTTTCTTTGTCTCTCTGTGTTGGTTTCTACGTAGGGCTGCTAGCTCTCCTAGTCTTTGTACAGTGGCCTTATGTAGTAGGTGTCCTGTGTGACCCAATGGTGCAGTCTCCCTTTTCACTGGAACCAGATGCTCCAGGTGTGTCCCTTGTGTGGGTTGTGTATATCTTCCTGGTGTAGTTAAAACTTCATTGCTTTTTCATATCAATGGGAGGGATTGACCCTCAGGCTGGTTGGTTGTGAGCACTGGCTGTAGAGATACTGTTGTGCAGGGGCTGAACCTACAGAGAATTGTTCATGTTCATGGTTCTCTGGTTCCTGCCCAAACTGCCATTTGTGTATGTCATCCTTGGAGGTGGCTGATTGATGTTTTGACCAAGTCAGAAGCTGGTCACTGGGCCTGCCAGCCTCAGAGTCTCCTGGGTGGTGACCCACTGCAGGACAAATTCATCCTCAGTCTGTGCCCTACCTAGGGCCACCTGGCATGAGCCACAAGGGAATTTAGAGATGGCTGCCACCCACACTGTGCTTGGAGGTGCCTTGAGAGAGCAAGCCATGAACCAAGGCTGCTTCTTGCTAGTGGTGGCCTTAGGGCTGCTCAGCCAGAGGTATGGGACACTCTGAAGCCAGATGCTGCTTGTTTGGGTTTTGTGAACCTTTGAAAGACTTTAGGAATGTCTGCAGCATGAGCCAAGGCAGGCCATGTATATTGGAAAAACACTAGAAGTTGCTTTGGTGCACCTGAATATTGTGTGGTGTGTGGTCTCAAGAAATCACTAGGGTGTGGCAAACGAAAGTCAATAGCCAATTTGATGGAGACACAGATATGACTTCTGCCTGTATCTGAATGCAGAGAAGGGGAGGGGTGAACAAACAAACAAATAAAGGCTTCTGCAAGCTCCTCTATCAGTGACAAAGCTACCCATCCAGTCCTCAATCTAAAGCCAGACTTCTCAGTTCCTCCTCATATGTTCCTATCAAGCTGCTGTCCCAGTGCTGGAACTCAGAGCCAGTGCATCAGTCATTAAGTCCATTTTCAGTCCCTTTAAGAGGAGCACCTGGGAGTGCAGCTGCTCTCAATCTTCCCCAGCCACAATCTTTTCTGGTTTTCATTGCCAAAAATTCTGGTTACTCCTCTCCATGGCAGTGAAACCCTGGACTGCAGAGGGGCTGGTCCCCATGTCTCCTCAGGGGGTCCTCCATAGCCAAGGTGTCCCTGCCAGTTTTGAATGGTCACATGTGAATGTGGGACGAGCCTGTTCAGAGTCGGTGCCCCTTCTATGATTCTCAAGGTGTCTTCTCCTGTATGCCTGTAGTTGTAGGGCTTTGGTTCATCTAGACTTCAGGTGATTCTCAATAATAGATTTTTGTGGTATAGTTGTAATTGATATTATCCTGACAAGAGGTGAGCATAGCATTTACCTATTCTTCTATCTTGACCAGAAAACAAACAAACAAACAAAAACTTATTTTATTTTTAATGGACACAGTTTTTGTTTGTTTCTTTTAAGATTAAAGAAGAGAGAGTTGTCATATGTAACATGGCAGAACTGTTCCTAGTCAATTTTGTTACCCACCAGCACCAGGGGAATTGCATAGGTGTGACAAGCCTGAAATATGAGCTTTTTAAACATGGCAGCTTCCTGGAATGATTATCGGCTAGTGATGGAGTAAAATATGATGAATCTCTCCCCACCTCACATGTACTGCTCCCTCATTGCTGTGTGGGAAATTTACTTATTAATTATTACTGACTGTACCTAAATAAGTTAATTAACAACTTTTTAGAGTTGTTACATCCAAAGCATTAAATGTAAGTCAAAATGTATATCTAACCATGTGACTAATAATCCAATAAAAAATAAAATATACACATAATAAAGGAAAATAGACACAATTCATCAATCATGCATTTCTATTTCTAATAGCACTACTATTAGCTAACAGCTATTGAGTGCTATGTGTCAGGTGCTTTGTACTTTGCATGTATTATCTAATGTTAAAATCATAATAATATAATCGGCATTTTACAGGTAAGGACATTTTCAGTCATTGCAGCATTTTAATTGACATACAAAGACATTGTGAAAAAGAATACATTTGAATTAGTAACCAAAGTTGATTTTAAAAGAGACATTTTTTATTAGTGATGCAAAATTCTAAACTCTTAATTATCATAACAAATTGCTAATGATGTTTACATGTTCTTTAACCAAATGGGGTTGAAAAGATCAGTACAAACTATTTGTTTAAAAGGTATTTTAATTGGCAGTATTTTACACTTATGAGAAATTAGGTCATGGTAAATGCATCAGTTTTTATCTATTAGTAAATAAAGTAGAAATACAAGTCCATACCCAACCTTTGCCTCAATTTAGGGGGCAATGACCTATACCCTGAATGACTGAGAATTAGAGACTAGCCACCAAATGAAGTCATCAGAAGTTAATGAACAAGAGCAAATTAAGGAAGTCCAGGCAAGTTAAGCAAAAAGGAAATTTATATATAAAAGGTCCAAGGGAATCTAGAAGCAAACACAACAAATTGGAGTCTTCTGTTTTTCCAAAATCAAATGTTAAATACTTTTTAGCACACTGCTGGATACAGGTATGATGGCTTATGTGCTGGAAATTTGACAACAGGTAGTGGCCAATGAAATATAAAGACTGTATTATAGAGGCAAGGTTTATAGAAAATTGGAAGAACCAAGAAGCAAGATAAAACCCAAATTTCTGGAGAACATGGATATTAAAGCTAGAATTTAGGCATGAGGGACGAAACAGATATCCAATGTTCAGAACTAAACAAGAAGGTTGTGGCTTGGTTACGAAAAAGAAAACAAGAACAATATTTTGGGGACAGAGCATCAGGTAAAAATAGGATCAGCAGGAAGTTGGTCCAGTGATAAGTAAGCTGAAGATCTAGGAATTATTGGTCTTTCTATCTCCCCTACCTAAGTGTCAGGTTGTTTCAGAGCTTATGAAAGTTTGACCTCAGATACGAGGTCTGACAGTAAAGTTCGCAAACTCATCCTAGAAAAAGTGCTACATAACTCATTGCTGACTATCACTACAGTGACCTTCAAAATACTCCCCATGGGAAGCAATGCAGTTACACCAGAACCCAGTCCACCCTCCAAAGCAATTTTGGAATACTGTTTCTGGAATGGCCATCAGAGCTGGTGTCATATTGCCTTTGATGTCTTGAATGTCATCAAAATGTCTTCCTTTCAATATTTCCTTAATAAACAGGTAAAGAAAGAAGTCACTGAGGGCCAGATCAGATGAGTAGGGAGGGTGTTCCAATACAGTTATTTCTTTGCTGGTTAAAAACTCCCTCGTACACCTGAAAGCTATGTAATTTTACTAACAATTGTTACCCCAATAAATTTAATTTAAAAAAAAACAAAAAAAAAAAAACTCCCTCGACACAGTGCCATGTGAGCTGGTGCATTGTTGTGATGCAAGAGCCATGAATAATTGGCAAAAAGTTCAGGTCGTCTAACTTTTCCACACAGACTTTTCAGCACTTCCAAATAGTAAAGTTGGTTAGATGTTTGTCCAATTGGTACAAATTCATAATGAATAATTTTTCTGATATCAAAAAGGTTAACAATGTCATTGCAACAAGTTTGTGAACTTACTTGTAAGACCTTCATATAATGGAAGGCAGTAATGAAGTCTGAAGGTTTCAGGCACAGAGAATCAAACAGCACTATAGAATGAACTAAAATAGACACACACCAATCAATAAATATTTGTTCTGCTACAATCATTTTTTCTCCTAAAAAAAGAGTTTTCTGTAGCTCAAGTTTATAGATTTTTAATGTGACTAAGAAGACAATAGATAAGTGTTTTTTTTCTGAGTGTCTTCTAATTAATTAAAGTGATATGAGATTTCCTGAAACTCTATAACAATTTTTAATCTGTAGACTATGTCTAAAGGATATCTCTAAAAAATAAAGCAATAAAGGACAGCTTTAAATATTTTTAAATGAAAAATTAATATTTTTTATTAAATTTATTGGGGTGGCAGGATACTACTTCACTGTGTGTAAATACCACAACTTCTTTCTCCTATCATCTATAAAAGGATACTTTGTTGTTTCCATGTCTTGGCCACTGTAAATAAAGATGCAATGAACATCGGAGCACATATATCTTTATAGATAAGTGTTTTCAGATTTTTTGGGTAGATACCCAGGAGAGGGATTGCTGGGTCATATGGTAATTCTATTCATAAATTTTTGAGGAACATCCACACTGCCTTCCATAGCGGCTGCACCAGTCTTCATTCCCACCAACAGTGTATGAGGGTTCCTTTTTTCCACATCCTCTCCAACACTTGTTATTATTTGTCTTGTTGATGATAGCCATTCTCCCTGGGGTGAGGTGATACCTCATTGTGGTTTTTATTTGGATTTCTTTGATGATTAGTGATGTTGAGCATTTTTTCGTATGTCTATTGGCCATTTGTATGTCCTCCTTGGAGAAATGTCTATTAAATGATAAACGTCTAAGTTTTGCTTTGTCTTGTGCACCTGAAACTAATTAAAAAAAAAAAAAGATTAAAAAAAAAAGAAATGTCTATTAAGGTCCTCTGCCCTTTTTTTTTTTAATTGGATTGTTTTTTGTTGTCATTGTTGTTGTTGTTGTTGCTGACTTGCATGAGTTCCTTATATATTTTGGATATTAGCCCCTTATTGGATGCATTGTTTGCAAATATCTTCTCCCATTCAGTTTGTTGCCTCTTTATTTTGTGGATGGTTTCCGTTGCTGTGCAGAAGCTTTTTAGTTTGATATAGTCTCATTCATTTATTTTAGCTTTTACTTCCCTTGCCTTTGAAATTATATTAGTAAAATCCTCTTTGAATCCAAGGTCCATAAGTTTAGTACCTATGTGTTCTTATATGTGATTTATTGTTTCAGGTCTTATGTTTAGGTCTTTAATCCATTTTGAGTTAATTTTGGTACACGGTGACAGATAGAAGTCTAGTTTCATTCTTTTGCACATGACTTTCCAATTCTCCCAGCATCATTTAATGAAGAGGCTGTCTTTTCTCCATTGTAAGTTTTTGGCTTTTTTTGAAAATTACCTGTTCATCCATATGTTTGTCGGTTTATTTCTGGGTTCTTAATTCTTTTCCATAGGTCTGTGTCTGTTTTTTTCTGCCATTGCCATACTATTTGATTGTTGTTGCATTATAGTACAAGCTGAAGTCAGAGAGTGCAATACCTCCAGTCTTGTTCTTTTTTCTTAGGATTTCTATGGCTATTCAGGGTTTCTTGTGGATCCATACAAATCTGATGATATTTTGTTCTATTTCTTAAAAAAAAAAATGCCATTGGGATTTTAATGGTGATTGCATTAAATCTGTATATTGCTTTGGGTAATATGGATATTTTTACTAGTTTGATCTTCGAATCCATGAACACAGAATATCTTTCTATTTTTTGTGTGTTTTCATCAATTTCTTTATAAAAAGTCTTATAATTTTTAGTATATAGTTCCTGCACATCCTTTGTTAGTTGTATTCCTAGGAATTTTATTCTTTTTCTTGCAATTGCAAAAGGAATTTTGTTTTCATTTCTTTTTCTGAAATTCTATTGTTAGTATAGGAATATAATGCATTTTTGTAAATTGATTTGGTAGCCAGCAACTTTACTCTATTTGTTTATTGTTTCTCATAGCTTTTTGGTGCAGTCTTTAGCATCTTCTACATAGAGAATCATGTCATCTGTAAAAATGAAAATTTAACTTCTTCAATCCCAATGTGTATGGCTTTAATTTTTTTTGTCTTGCCTGATTGCACTGGCTTGGACTTCCAATTCTATGTTGAGTAGCAATATTGATAGGGGAAAACTCTGTCATATTCCTGAACATAGAGGAAAGGCTTCCGTTTTTTTTTTGTTGTTGTTGTTGTTGTTTTTTTTTACCATTAACTATGATATTAGCTGGGTTTTTGTCATATGTGGCCTTTATTATGTTAAGGTATTTTCCTTCTTTACCCATTTTATTAAGTGTTTTACTCATAAATGGAGGTTGTCTCTTGTCAAATTCTTTTTTCTGCATCTATTAATAAAGTCATATGGCTTTTATCTTTTATTTTCTTTATGTGGTGTATCACATTGATTGATTTGCATGTGTTGAACCACCTTTGTGCCCTGGGAGGAACCCCACTTGATCGTGTTGTTTGATCTTTTTAACATTATGCTATTTATATTCGATATGCTAGAACTTTGTTTAGGATTTTTGCATCTGTATTCATCAAATATATTGGTCTGCAGTTTTTTGTTGTTTTTTTTTAATTTGTTATCCTTACTAGGTTTGGTAGCAGGGTAATGTTGGCCACATAAAATGTGTTAGTATGTATTGCCTCTTTTTCACTTTTCTGGAAGATTTTGAGGAGGAAAGATGTTAGGTCCCCTTTTAATGTTTGTTAGAATTCACTAGTCAAGCTATCTGGTCCTGGACGTTTGTTTTCACGAAGGTTTTGGATGACTGATTCACTTTCCTTACTGTTGATCTGTTATTTAGGTTTTCCAATTTTTTGTGATTCAGTCTACAAAGAGTATATGTTTTTAGAAATGTATCCATTTCTTCAAGGTTATTGAACTTGGTAAAATATAGTTCTTCATAGTCTTGTTTTTTCCCCATTTTTATGAGCTTCAGGTGTCCAAAGAATTGTAATAGTTAGACATTTAAACCCCTCATACAGCGGTATCCCACCCCCCTCTACTACCTCTCTAACATCTTATATAGCTGTTACAATACCATCGCCCATCTTCCATATGTTGTACTCCATATCCTGTGACTATATATACCTATATATTTAGTTATAGTTGACATTCAATATTATTCTACCTCAGCTTTTGGTGTGTAGCACATTGGTCAGGCATCTACACATTCTATGACATGATCCCTCTGATAAGTTCAGTGCCCATCTGACACCTTACGTGATCTTTACAACATTGTTGATTATACACCCTATACTGTACTAAGTACCAATTTGTATTTCTCAATGCCTTCACCTTTTTCACCCTGCCCCCAGCCCCATTCCCAACTATCACCCTGATAGATCTAGTACCTATCAGGCATCACACTTTGTTATTAAAATATTATTGAGTATATTCCTTATGCTATACCCTACATCCCCATGACTGTATAACAACCATTTGTACTTCTTAATCCCTTCCCCTTTCACCCATCCTTAACCCCCCCCTCCCATCTTAAAGAAGTCCCTCTAAGATTCCTTGTAATACTTGTTTGCTGGTGATTAACTCCTTCAGCTTTTTCTTGTCTGGGATGCTCTTTATCTGTCCTTCAATTCTGAATCAAAGCCTTGCTGGGTAGAGCAATCTTGGTTGTATGTCGCTGCTTTTCACACTTAGAATATTTCTTGCCGCTCCCTTCTTGCCTGCAAAGTTTCTGTTGAGAAATCAGCTGACAGTCTTATGAGGGCTCCCTTGTAGGTAACTGCTTTTCTCTTGCTGCTTTTAAGATTCTCTCTTTGTATTTAACCTTTGGCATTTTAATTATAATGTGTCTCAGTGTTGGCTTCTTTCGATTTGTCTTGTTTGGGACTCTATGTGTTTCCTGGCCTTGAATGTCTATTTCCTTCACCAGGCTAAGGAAGTTTTCTGTCATTATTCAAATAGGTTTTCAAATCCTTGCTTTCAGTATTCTCCTTCTGGTACCCCTATAATGTGAATGTTGGTACATTTGATATTGTCCTGAAGGCCCCTTAAACTCTCCTCAATATTTTGAATTCTTTTTTCGTTTTGTTGTTCTGGTTGGGTGTTTTCTACTACCTTATCTTCTACATGGCTGGTTGGATCCTCTGCTTTATCTGATCTACTGTTGATTCCCTGTAATATGTTCTTCATTTCCATTATTGTATCCTTTGTTTCTGACTCCTTTTTTTTGTTATGGATTCCATCTCCATTTTTATGCTTCCCATTTCTCTGTTGAAGTTCTCCCTGAGATCATTGAGCAGTCTTATAACCAGTGTTTGGAACTCTGCGTCTGATAGATTGCTTACATCTGTTTTGCTTCATTCTTTTTCTGGACCTTTGTTCTGTTCTTGTATTTGGCAAATATTTATTTGTTTCCCTATTTTGGCTGCCTCCCTGTGTTTGTTTATATATATTAGGTAAAGCTGCTCTGTCTTCTGGTTTTAGTAGAATGGCTTTATGTATTAGGTGTGCTGTGCCATTCAGTGTCATAGTCTTTCTGGTCACCTGAGCCACACGCTCCAGGTGTGTGTCTTGTGTGGATTGTGTGTGCCCTCCCCTTGTAGTTGGTTGATAACTGCACATCAGTGTGAGGGACTGACCCTAGATCTCACTCGTTGTAAGACTGGCTTTGACTACAATGGAAGAGTTGTTGTGCAGGAGCTGACCCTACGGCTCCAGCTCATTTTGAAGCTGGCCACTGGGGGTACCAGCCACAGGACCAACTTAGAGGGGATCTGCTGTAGGTCTACTTCAACCACAGTCCATGCCCCACCCGGGTCACCCAGAAGGAGCCAGAAAGAAATCCTCAGATGCTCTGTTTCCCCAAAAATAAGACCTAGCAGTGCATCCAGCTCTAATGTGTCTTTTGGAGCAAAAATTAGTATAAGATCTGGTTTATATTATATTGTACTATGTTATGTTATGTTATGTTATATTATATTATATTATATTATATTATATTATATTAACCCAGTATTATATTACAGTAAAATAAGACCGGATCTTATATTAATTTTTGCTCCAAAAGACGCAATAGAGCTGATTGTCCAGGGAAACACAGTGGCTGCCACCGGCGCTGTGCTTGGAAGTGCCTTGAGAGGCCATGCCGTGAACCTAGGCCAGCTGCCACTTGTGCCAGCTTAGGGCTGCTCAGCCCTAAGCTGAGCACAGGACATGCTCAAGCCAGATGCTACTTGTCTGGGTTCTGCAAACCTTTGAGATACTAGGAATGTCTGCAGCTTGAGCCAAGGCAGGCGAGGTGGTCTGCATGAAAAAGCCACTGGATTCATCTTGGGTGTGCCCAAAAGTTGGGTGGGGCCAGGTCTTAAATTGCTAGGGTGTGGTGAATGAACTGCCTGCGGAGACTTAGATACGGAGGCCACCCATATTCATGCACTGGGAAGGGGGAGGTCTCAACAAAGAAACAATGGCCTCTACCAGCTCCCCCATCCAGGAGAAAGCTGCCTCTCCGGCCCCCATCCTGAACAAGACAACTCAATTCCCCACCATTTGTCCCTGCCACCTTTTTAGCTGCTGCCCCAGCACTGGAGCTCAGAGCAAGTGATTCCTTTGGTTGGTAAGTCTGCATGCAGTTCCTTTAAGGGGAGTGCCTCGGAGGGCCACTGTATTCAGTCTCACTCAGTCACAATGTCTGCTGGTTTTCTTAACCAGAAATTATGGGGACTTCTCTCCCAGAACGCCGGGCTGGAGTGGGGCTGGGATCTCTTGCCCTTCTAGGGGATGGTGAGGGACCCCACAGCCAAAATAGCCCTCCCAATCTTTAATGGTCACATGCAGGTGTGGGACTAGCCCCTTCCGTGACTCTGACCCTCCTACCAGTCTGGAGGTTACTTCTTCTACATGTCCTTAGTTTAAAGGCATCAGTTCAGCTTGATTTCAGGTGATTCTCAGCAATGGTTGTTTTGTAGATTAGTTGTAATTTTGATGTGGTTGTGAGAGAAGGTAAGCACAACATTTACCTACTGCACCATCTTGGTGCCTCCATCATAGTATTCTTGTATGATCCTTTGTATTTCTGTGGTACCTATGATAACCTGTCCTCTTGCATTTTTAATTTTGTTTATTTGTGCCTTTTCTGTTTTTGTCTTAGTGAGTCTAACAAAGGATTTGTCAATCTTTTTAATCTTTTCAAAGAAGCAGTTCATTATGGTATAAATTTTCCTCTTATTACTGTTTTCAATGCATCCCAATAATTTTGATAGGATATATATTCATTCTTATTTGTTTCTATGCATCTTTTGATTTCTCCTTTTATTTGTTCCTTAACCCAGTCGTTCTTTAAAAGTATGGTGTTTAATCTCCACATATTTGTAGCTTTTCCTGCTTTCTTTTCACAGTTGAAAGCCTTGTAATCAGAGAATATGCTTGGTATGATTTCAATTCTTCTTAAATTTGTGGAGGCTAGTTTTATGTCTCAATATATGGACTACCTTTGAGAATGTTCCATGTACACTAGAAAATAATTTATACAAAGCCTGACAATTACATATGTGAACTTGCCATACTGCACTTAAATTGGCAGCACTTGACAAACAACTCAATAAGATTTCATAACCTTGGTATATCAATGTCTCACTGCTGTGTTCCTGTGAACATGTGGCAGTGACTTGCTGAGTGGCATTTATTATTGTTCTTGTGCGTTTTTGTGAGCCATCGTGAGAATGTCTGAGCTTGAATTAGAGTAATGAACAAACGTTAAATTTCTTGTTAAACTTGTCAAGAATGGAAGCAAAATAGGAACAGTTCAGTCCAACTTTATAGGAATAATACCATGAAGAAAATAGCACTGTACAAATAGGTTAAACATATTTCTGAAGGGAGAGAACACATCACTGATGAAGAGACGTCAGGGTGGCCAGTAACTAGCAGAACTGATGAAGACATTGCATAAATTCATTGAATTGTGCATCAAAATAATTGGCTTACTGTGAGTAGCATCGCAGACAAAGTAAACATCGATAGAGGAACAGTAACAAAATATATTTTTTTAATTTATTTATTTATTTTTATTAGTTTCAGGTGTACTTAACTGTAAAGCTTGGCATGAGAAAGGTGTGCGCAAAAATGATCCCGAAGATGCTCACTGATGAACAAAAGCAAAGGAGAGTCGAAGTATGCCAAAACCTTTTGGAGATGCAAGATGATATTTTGCACACTGTTATCACTGGTGATGAAACATGGGTGTACCAATGTGACCCTGAAAATATTGTAAAAGTGTACAATGGAAATCAGCCAATTCTCCATGACCAAAAATATTCTGTCAGTCCAAATCAAGAGTCAAATTGGTGTTGCTAACTTATTTTGATATCAGAGGGATTATTTATTATGAATTTGTACCAGCTGAACAATTAACCAAGTTTACTATTTGGAAGTGCTGAAAAGGCTGTGTGAAAAAGTTACATGAGGGACAGCCCATTAGCTCAGTTGGTTAGAGCGTGGTGCTCCTAACAACAAGATTGCCAGTTCGATCCCCACATGGGCCATTGTGAGCTGTGCCTTCCATATCTAGATTGAAACAACTACTTGACTTGGAGCTGATGGGTTCTGGTAAAACACAATTGATAAATAAAAGTTAAAAAAGACAAAAACGACCAGAAATTTTCGCCAACAATCCATGGCTCTTGCATCATAACAATGCACTAGTTCACACAGCACTGTCTGTGAGGGAGTTTTTAGCCAGCAAATAAGTAACTGCATTGGAGCATCCTCCCTATTCACCTATTTTAGCCCCTGATAACTTCTTTCTTTACCTGAAGATAAAGGAAATATTGAAAGGAAGACATATTGTTGACATTCAGGACATGAAGTGTAATACGATGCCACCTCTGATGGCCACTCCAGAAAAAGAGTTCCAAAATTGTTTTGAAGGGTGGACTAGGCTCTGGCATTTGTTCATATCTTCCAGAGTAGAGTACTTCAAAGGTGACTAGCGATATTCAGCAATGAGGTATGTAACACTTTTTCTATGATGAGTTCGTGAACCTAATTGTCCGTCCTCATAGGTGCTCTAGGATGAAGTGCTGAATAAATGTCAGTTATGTCCGTTTGGTCCAATGTGTCATTTAAGGCTGATATTTCCTCACTGATTTCCTGTTTGGATGATCTATCAATAGTTGTCAATGCTGTATTTAGGTCCCCTACTATAATTGTGTTTTGGTCAACTTCTTCCTTTATTTCTGTTAGTAGTTCCTTTGTATATTTTGAGGCTCCCTGATTGGTGACATATATATTAATAAGTGTTATGTCTTCTTGATGTATTGTCCCTTTATCATTATGAAATGTCTATCTTTGTCTCTTGTTGCCTTTTTTATCCTGAAGTCTGTTTTGTCTAAGTATAGCTACACCCAGTTTTCTCTGGATACCAATTGCTTGGTGTATTGACTTCCACACTTTCACTTTGAGGCTATATTTGTCCTTGTAGCTGAGATTTGTCATTTGGAGGTGGCATATGGTTGGGTTTTGTTTTTTGATCCTATCTGCTACTCTGTTCCTTTTTATTGGTGAGTTCAGTCCATTTGCATTTCAGGTGAAAATAGGCATATGAGGATTTCCTGTAGCCGTTCTATCTTTTGTTTTCTGGTAGCTTGTTTTTTTACTGTTTTTTTCTTTTACTATTTGTTGCTCTCTGTTATTTCTATGACTTGCCCCTCTTTTTCTTCTTTTTTAACGTTATATGTTTCTGTTCTGGATTTTTTTTCTATTGTTCTTTTTTTGAGTGGTTACCATTAAGTTTATGTTAAAGAAAATTTCATAGACACAGTAGTCATTTTCTTCAGCATGCTTCTTATCTGCATTCCCCTTTGCAGATCCTGACCTTTACTCTCTCACCTTCTGTGTTTTGTTGTCACGTTTTACCACTTTTTATGCTGTGAGTTGATTTCTGAGTTGCAATAGCAAGTTGTGTTTTTCTTCCCTTTTTTTTAATATTTTAAATATTTTAATCTTCTTTACCCGTTATGTTATATGAAATGTATAGCTCTATTCTGTGTAGGGGTTGTCATTTCCTGCTTCTGTCTCTTTGTTAGTAATCTCGCTCATGGTTTTGTATTCTTTTGATTTTTGTTTCAGGTCAAATAGCTTCCTTCACTATTTCATGTAATGCAGGTCTTGTATAAAATTCCCTCAGCTTCTGTATGTCTGGAAAGGTCTTCATTCCTCCTTCATATATAAAGAGAAAATTTGCTGAATATATTATTCTTGGCTGATAATTTCTCTCTTTCAATAGTTTGAATATTTGAGTCCACTCCCTCCTATTTTAGAGTTTCTGCTGAGAAATCTGATGATAGTTTAATGGGCTTTCTCTTATAGGTTAGTACTCCCTTTCCATGGCTGCCTGGAGAATTCTTTCTTTGTCATTAATTTTTGATAGCTTCAAAATAATATGCCTTAAAGTAGTCCTATTGTGACTGAGGTAATTAGGTGTCCTGTTTGCTCCTTGAATTTGAGGATCCAGTTCTTTCCACAGGTTTCGGGAAGTTCTTGCAAACTATTTGTTTTAATATACCCTCTGTTCCCTTCTCCTTCTCTTCTCCTTCTGGTATACACTGTATTCTTATGTTGCTGTTTCTGATGGAGTCAGAAAGTTCCTGTAGAGTTATTTCATGTCTTTTAACTCTCAAATCTCTCTCATCTTCCATTTGTGTCATTTCCAGATTTCTATCTTCGATATCACTGATTCTCTCCTCCATCTGGTCAGCTCTATTCCCTAAGCTGGCTCTTTCATTCTTCATTCCTTTTATTGAGGTCTTCATCTCCAGAATTTATATTTGGTTCTTTTTAAAATATCAATCTCTTTGGTAAAATACTCATTTTGTTCATTGATTTTGTTTCTAAGTTCATTAAATTGCCTGAGTTTTCTTGCATTTCATTGAGTTTTTGTTAGAACTGCAATCTTGAATTCTCTGTCTTTTAAGTCACATATTTCTATGCCTTTAAGTTCATTTACTATAGATATTTCACTTACTTTCTGAGCTCACTTGTTGTCTTGGTTATTCATGGCAATAAAGGAATTATTATTTCTCTTCCTGGGCATCTACACTAGTGGGTTTTGCAGCTGGTTGATATTAAGTGTTTCACTGTTTTGTTTTTTGTTTTGTTTTTTTTTTTTTTTTTTTTGCTTTGCAGTAGGTGTTGCTGGAATGTTTTATTTTATTTCTCATTGTTATGTCACAAATATGGTGGCACGAGCAGTGATTCTTGAAATCTCCCCTGGAAGTTACAACAAATTGAACAACTATAATTCAACAAAGGATAACCTAATCAACACACATGCACATCAGAGAGATCTACACGTCAAATCATCTGAAGTGGGGCAAACCGAGTAAGCAAGGGAGGAAGGACTGGGCAAGTTGGGAGTTGCTGGCCCCGGGCCACAGTCCAGCACTCAGTGCAGTCTTGGGAGAGGGAAGAATTCAGGCTGCATGCACATTTTCTGTGGACCACAGTCCTGCCTGAGTGATCAACATATAATATGGCTGAACCTAGAATTGAAACCTCGGGGAAAACCTGAATACAGAAGGGTGTGAACTGTGGTTTAAGCTCTCACTACCAGACAGAAAACAGAAAATAAAGACACAGAGCCTGGATGATTCCCTTCCAACCTACCAGAGCTCACTCCCCTTTGTCAGTGTTAGAAGTGGGCTCCAGAAGAAATGGTAGCAGTGTCAGATTTAAGAACAGAATATCTACAGCCCTGATAACTGGAGAGACAGTCCCACAGTTGCAGATGCATAGTGCAACTAATTCCAGTGATAGGGGAAGAGCTGTAAGTGCAAGACTTCTGTGGGCTGGTAATTGCCATTATTGGGAACCACAAACACACCAGTTGCCTCTCACAGCTCACCCCAACCACACCTTTCTGGGTGGATCCCTACAGGGGCAACCAGAACTACTGAGACACACAGGCTGTGAGTCAGGGTGCAGGCGTAGCACTGGGGTTTCAGAAGCTCAGAACTCTGTCTCCCACCTCATCCTCCCATGGCAGTTGTGCCCTGAAACCCAGGAGACTTGCTCAGAGATGAAAAGCCCACCTTCCAGGAAATCCCCCCCATCATGCAAGAAGCCAGAATAGTGTAAGAGAAAACAAAATGATACAGCATGAGAGAAAATAAAAAGGTGCAACAGGAGTGAAAAAAATAAGAATTCTCTAAAGAATATAAAATTTTAACAAGGTTATTCCACTAACAAATTTTTTTTTATATTAAATAATTGAACTGAGCAAATCTAGACCTTTTAATCATGGTAATATAGCCACATTTTCTTTTACCACTTTTTGTTTAGGATCCTATGCTAGGCATTGAATTATAGAGAGACTAGTAGTATCTGGCAAGAGTGACAATCCTAAGGTAAAACTAAACTTGTTAAGACTTTAAAAAGAAAATTCATTTGTAAATGTATTCTACATACAAGAGATGCTGAATTGTAGTAAATATAGTGCTACTATGGTATTGCAACAACAATGTTTATGTTTATTTTGACTTTTACATTAATTTGTGTGGGGAATGAATTTTGCATACTTTAGGAATGAAAATATGGTATATTGCATGTCTCCTGGCTATAATAATGTTCTGTCTTGGAAGTTTAAACCAAAATACAAAAATACACATAAATACAATATTTGAAAATTTCTATCTCCAGACTACACAACATATTCAAAATCCAGGATGAGGTCAGTATATATGTTCAGAGTACAGGCACACCTTGGCGATATTGCGGTTTCAGTTCCAGACCACCACATTAAAGCATGTATAACAATAAAGTGAATCATTATTTTTTGACTGGTGGGTGGTCTTGCCTTCAATTTGTTTAAAAACCCAATATCTATGGAGTACAATAAAGCAAAGTACAATAAAACAAGACATGCCTGTATATCAAGTTGTTCCTCTACAGATGTTTACTCCTGAAATCCTTTTGTTTTAATATACATATATAAATAAAAAAAATAATTTTGTGCTGAAATATTTGGTTTGGTGGCTCTAACTCTCACAGAGCACCAGTATTGATTAAGCACTAATTTATCTTTAAGAACTTATAAGATGTGGAGAAATAAAATATTTAAAGTTAGGATACTTCCCTCATACATTAAAATTGGGACACTATTAGATTGGTGCAAAAGTAATTAATGGTTAAAAGGTTAAAAATAATTGCAAAACCACAATTACTTCTGCACCAACTTAATAAGAACTGTCAGAACAAGGATACACTATACATGTGCATGATTGCTATGCACACTAGCAATTCCATTTTTTAAAACAAAATTTTATAAATGGGCTCATCTTTTATTACTTTTTGAAATGAGATGAATGTGGAGTAGACTTGACATTTATATCTGTTTAGGTCAGACACTCATAACTCTATAAGTTATAATTCCAAGAGTCCCTCAGGATAGACTGCTCATTCTTAATGCATAGGCTTTCTTTATGTTTTCCCAGAGCCAAGGCTCAGTTTGAACTTGGCTAATATCCATGTTCAGAGTGAGGAGAAACATGAGTTGACTGTGAATATATTTAAAAACGTATAGCACTGATAGTTTTAAGAAAATAATAAAAGAGATAGCTTGCCACTTCAAAAAGTGCCACAGGCATCTGACAAACATGTAGTACATAGACCTACTTAAGGTGCAAGCAGCCTCGATAGTTCTCAAGAACACACAGAGTAAGCCTAAAATATGAGACAATGTCTGGGAATACAATTTACTGGGAATACAAATATAAACTTACTTCACTTCATAGATCCTCTTTTATGAAGTCAAGTCCTGGATTTTAAGTGATTTGAGAAATCAAATTTGAAGAAGGCAGAGTCAATTAACTAACAATAACTAAATTTACACAATACAGTGATTCATTATCATTTAGATCAAACCATTCATTCTAATCCTATGTAGTTTAACAGGCATTTAGAAATTGAGAAAAGGCACAGTAGGTCAAATAGCTAGAGATGCCATATGGCTTGAGAGGAACTGAAATGTTGACAACCAATAAGAATACTTTAGTCTGGACAACTTCTTTCAAATTGTGTCAGATCATCAGCCCTGGTTAGAGAACAATATGGAATTATGTTGAGTAGTTTCAGTAAGACATCCTGGGTGATATGGCCAAGATGATGAAACAGGAAAATGCTGTGCTTGCCTCTCCTTATGACCACATCAAGATTACCACTAAACTATAGAAAACTGTCATTGAGAGTTTTCTGAAGTCTAGCTGAACAGAAGCCCTATAACTAAGGATGCACAGAAGAGGCAATGTCAAGTGTGATAGGAGAGACAGAGACATGGAACGAAAAGGTTCCACGCCAACATATGGCAGTTAAAATTCAGGAGGGATAACTCAGCTATGAAGGTTTCCCCTTAGGAGTGAGTGGTTCCAGCCCTACACCAGGCTGACGAGCCCAGGTTTCCAGTGATGGGCAGAGAATTCCCCACAACTTCTGACTTGTAAAACCAGCAGAGGACAGTTCCTCTTAAAAGGCCAGTGCATAGTCATACTAGGTGATGGACTCACTCGTTCTGAGGTCCAGCACTGTGGCAGCAATGTAAAAGGCACCAGGTAGATACAGAGAAGAACTGAATTGCCTGGCTGCAGGGCAAGGGCTGATGGGGCAGCTTTCTCCCAAAGGGAAGTGGTGGGAGAAGCCATTGGTCGTTTGTTGAGCCCTCCATCACCCAACTGGCACACATAGGAGGGTACCACATCTGAGTCTCCATCCACCTGGCTGACACTGTGTGCCCCCTCCCTGGTGATTTCCTGAGATCCTGTCCCACAAAAATTGTGGACTCACCTAAGTACCTTCCAGGGTCTTTTCCACACAAACAGCCTGTGTTGCCTCATGTTGTGGACTTTCATAAAATCTCCCAAAGGTTCACAAACCACAAACCACAAACAAGCACATCTGGCTTTGGAATGCTCCTTACTTCTTGTTATAACACTCCCAAGCCAGGCACTAGTTGCAGCTGACCTCAGTACACAGCTTACCTTCTCCCAGGCATTTGAAAGCTCAGCACAAGTGGCAGCCATCTACAGATCACTTTCTAGTTCATATCAACTGTCCCCGGGAAGGGCACAGGCAGTGGCAGAACTTGGTCTTCACCAGAGCCCCTCTCAAGATGCCATAGAACCAAGAACCAGGTGGATGGCTTCAGACCATACCAGAGCACACCCAACCACCTCCATACATGGCACACCATAATGAAAGAGCAGACTGGGAAGTCACTAGAATCCTGCTAAAGCATACCCTACTCTGTAGGGTCAGCCAGTGCACAACAGTACATCCACTATAACCAGTCATCATGACTTATCAGCTTTAGAGTCAATCCCTCCTATTGACATGCAAACAGCAACTAAGGCTGAACTACAATAGGAAGGCATATATAAACCATACAAGAGACACAAGTGGAGCAATCAACTCAGGTGATCAAGGAGGATAGACAACATTGCCCCACAGGATATTTACTAAATAAGGCCACTCTGCTGAAACCAGGAGACATAGAAGCTCTATCTAATATATAGTAACAAACTCGGGGAGGCAGCCAAAATGGGGAGACAAAGAAACATTTCCCAAATGAAAAAACAGAACAAAGCTCCAGAAGAACTAAACAAAATGGAGACAAGCAATCTACCAGATGCATTGTTTCACACTGGTTATTAGAATGTTCAATGATCTCATGGAGAACTTCAATAAAGAAATCGGAAAAATAAAAATGGAGATAGCTGAGCGAAACAAGTCAGACAGAAAAAGCGGAGAACCATGTGATTTCACTGATATGTGGTATATAAACCAAAAACAACAAAAGAACAAGACAAACAAATGAGAAACAGAATCTCATAGACACAGACAATAATTTAGTGGTTGCCAGAGGGTAAGGGGGGCGGAGGGTGGGGGGTGGGAGATGAGGGTAAGGGGGATCGAATATATGGTGATGGAAGGAGAACTGACTCTGGGTGATGAACACACAATGGGATTTATAGGTGATGTAATACAGAATTGTACACCTGAAATCTATGTAATTTTACTAACAATTGTCACCCCAATAAATTTAATAAAATAAAAATTTAAAAAAACACACACAAAAAAAAACACACACAAAAAAAAAATGGAGATAGAAAATATAATTAAGAACAAGTTAGAAAAAATAATACAATAACTGAAATGAAGAATACATTAGAGTAAATCAACAGCAAATTAAATGAAGTAGAGGATAAAATCAGTGATTTGGAAGATAAGGTAGCAGAAAACACCCAATTCGAACAATAATAATAATAATAAATGAGGACAGTATAAGGGGTCTCTGGGACACCATCAAGTGTACCAACATTCACATCATAGGGATATCAGAAGGAGAAGAGAGGGAGCAAGAAATTGAAAACATATTTCAAAAAATAATTGCAGAAAACTTCCCTAACCTGGCAAAGGAAATAGATATACAAGCCCAGGAAGTGCAGAGAGTCCCAAACAAGAAGAACCCAAAGAGGCTCATACCTACACACATCGTAATTAAAACACCAAAGTTTAAAGACAAAAAGAGAATTTTACAAGCTGCAAGAGAAAAGCAATTAGTTACCTTCAAGGGAGCTCCCATAAGACTGTCATCTGTTTTTTCAATAGAAACTTTGGAGGCCAGAAGGGATTGGCACAAAATATTCAAAGTGACAAAATGTAAGGAACTACAATTCTACACAGCAAAGCAATCATTTAGAATGAAAGGGCAAATAAAGAGCTTCCCAGACAAGAATAAGCTAAAGGAGTTTATCACCAACAATCCAGTAATACAAGAAATGGTAAAGGGAATTCTCTATAAAAAGGATGAAAAAATGATAAATAATAAAATGACAATAACTATATATCTATCAACAGGTACTTTATTTTTTTCAATTACAGTTGTCATTTGATATTATTTTACATTAGTTTCAGGTGTACAGCATAAGGGTTATACATTTACATAATTTACAAAGCAATCCCTCAATTAGTCCAGTACCCATCTTACACTATACATAATTACTACAATATTATTGATTACATTCCCTATGCTGCATTTCACAACCCCATGACAATTTATAACTATACATTTATACTACTTAATCCTTTCACATTTTTCACCCAGCTCCCAAATCATCTTCCTATCTGGCAGCCATCAGTTTGTTTTCTGTATCAATTAATATGTTTGTGTTTTGCTTGTTCACTCACTTTGTTCTTTAGATTACATATATAAGTGAGAACATAGGGGATTTGTCTTCTTTTTTCTCCCTTATTTCACTTAACATAATACCCTCTAGGATCATCCATGTTGTCACAAATGGTAAGACTTTATTTCTTTATGGCTGAGTAATATTCCATTGTACATATGCACCACTTTTTATTTATCCAATCATCTACTGATGAGCACTTAGGTTGCTTCCATATCTTAGCTATTGTTAATAGCACTGCAGTGAACATATGGTATATATATATATAAACCTGAAATAATGTTTTGGATTTCTTCAGATAAATACACAGAAATGGAATGGCTGGGTTATAAGGTAATTTTATTTTTAATATTTTGATAAACCTACAAACTGTTTTCCACAGTAGATGCATCAATTTTCAATCCCACCGACAGTGCACAAAGATTCTCTTGTCTCCACATCCTCACCAACATTTGTTGATTTTTTTTAATGATAGCCATTTGGACAAGTATGTGGTAATATCTCATTGTGGTTTTAATTTGTATTTCTCTGGTGATTTGTGATGTTGAGCATCTTTTATTATGTCTTGGTTATGTGTATGCCCATTTTACAGAAATGTGTATTCAGATCCTCTGCCTATTTTTAAATTATAAATAATTACTTTAAATGTAAATGGATTAAATGTTCTAATCCGAAGTCATAGGGTGACTAAATGGATAAGAAAACAAAACACTTACATATGCTGCCTATAAGAGACTCACTTTAGATCTATAGACTCACAAAGACTGAAAGTAAAGGGAACGAAACAGCTATTTCATGAACATGGAAAAAATAAACAAACATGAAAAGGTAGAGTAGCAATAATTATACCAGAAAAAAATAGACTTTAACACAAAGGCTATAATATGATACAAAGAGACCCAGCAATTCACCTCCTGGGTTTTTATCCAAATAAACACAAAACACTACTTTGAAGGGCCTTGTGCATCCATATTCTCATTGCAGCATTATTCACAATAGCCAAAATGTGGAGGCAACCTGAGTGGCCATCAATGGATGAATGAATAGAGAAGAGGTGGCTCATATATACAATGAAATATTACTCATCCATAAAATTGAAATCTTGGCATCTGCAACAACATGGATGGACCTAGACAGTATTGTGCTGAGTGGAGTAAGTCAGACAAAGATAGACAGATGTCATATCATTTCACTTATATGTGGAATCTAGAGAAGAGGATAAACAAACAAAACAGAAACAAGCTCATAGATACAGACAGCATTTTGATGTTTGCCAGATGGAAGTGTTGCTGGAGGGTGAAGGTGGGGAGAGGATTAAGAGATTCAAATTGGTAGCTACAAAATAGTCATGGACAGATAAATTATAACATGGGGAATATAGTTAGTAGTAATAATTATGCCTAATGTCAGATTGATACTGGATTTATTGGGGTGATCACATCATAAGTTACATAAATGTCTAATCACTGTGTTATACATCTGACAGTACTGTAATATTGTATATCAACAGTAATTGAAGAAATAATTTAAAAAAGACATCCTGAGGTTAAATTAATCAATATTTTATTTTCTTAACATTTAACCTAATATTTAGTCTTTCAAAAGCAAGAACCGTGTGTTGTTTAATCAAACAAAAATATTTTTAGGGTCTACAACTAAGGACATACAGAAGCCAACTCAAGACTGGTAAGAGTGGCAGAGACACAAAACTGGGCTGGTCCCACACCTGCGTGTGACCCATTAAAAATTGAGAGGGAGGGGCCAGCCAGGAGGCTCAGGCAGTTGGAGCTCTGTGCTCCTAACACTGAAGTGTACTGGTTCAATTCCCACATGGGCCAGTGGGCTCTCAACCACAAGGTTGCCGGTTCGACTCCTCAACTCCCGCAAGGAATGGTGGGCTCCACCTCCTGCAAATAAGATTGAACACAGCACCTTGATCTGAGCTGCCACTGAGCTCCCAGATGGCTCAGTTGGTTGGCATGCATCCTCTCAACCACAAGGTTGCTGGTTCGACTACCACAAGGGATGGTGGGCTGCACCCCCTGCACCTAACAACGGATACTGGATCTGGAGCTAAACTGTGCCCTCCATGGCTATGATTGAGGGGACAACAACTTGAAATGGAAAAAACCCTGGAAGTACACACTGTTCCCCAATAAAGTCCTGTTCCCATTCCCCAATAAAATCTTTAAAAAGAAATTGAGAGGGATGTCTTTGCTGTGGAGGTCCCCCCCAAAAAAAGGAGCAAGGGGTCCCAGTGCCACATGACAATCCCCAGCCCAGGGTTCCAGAGCCCAGGAGAAAAGTCCCCATAATTAATAGTTGTGAAAACCTGCTGAGATTGTGGCTGAGTGAGATGGAGGGCAGCTGTAGACCCAGGTACTACTCTTAAAGGGACCACACATGGACTTACCTGTGGAATCACTGGTTCTGAGCTCCAGTGCTGGGACAACAGCTGGCGAGATGTCAAGGAAAGACTGGGGTGTAGGGGAACTGAGATGTCTGCATTCAGGACGAGGGCAGGAGAGGCAGCCTTCTGGATGGAGGAGCTGGTGAAAGCCATTATTTCTTTGTTGAGCCCCCACCCCCTTTCCTGGTGTGCAGATGAAGGAAGTCAACATATCTGTGTCTCCTCCATCAAGCTGGCTTACATCATTCATTCATCATGCCCTGGTGATTCTAAGACTCTGCCCCGTCCAACTTTCAGACACACCCAAAATTGCTTCCAGTGGCTTTTCTGTACAAACTGCCTGCCTTGGCTCATGCTTCATATTTTCATAGGGTCACTCAAAGATTCAAAGAACCGAAAAAAAGAACATCTGGCTTGAGCATGTCCTGTACCTCTGGCTGAGCAGCCCTAAGCCTAGCACTAGTGACAGCTGGCCTTGGTTCACATCTTGGCCTCTCAAGGCATTTCCAAGCATAGTGCAGGTGATATACATCTGCAGATTGTTTTGTGGCTCCTGCCAGCTGGCCATGAGTTGGACACAGGCTGAGGCTAAACTTGACCTGCAGTAGGTCTCTTCCAGGAGGCCCTGAGGCTGTTAAGCCCAGTGGCCAGCTTTCAAACGAGCTGGAGCACTAACCAGCCACCTCCGAGGATGACACTCCCAAGGGCTAGATTGGGCAGACACCAGACTCATGCAGAGGCAGATCATTCTCTGTGGGGTCAGGCCCTGTACCACAGCTCCTTCACTATAGTTATGGCCAGTCCTCACAACCAATAAGCCTGAGGGTCAATCCCTCACACTGATGTGCAAACAGCAACCAAGTCTCAACTACAAGAGGACAACACACAAAACCCACACAAGGGACACACAGAGTGTATACAGCTCAGATGACAAAGGAGACTGAGTCACTGGGCCCCGCAGGACACCTATCACTTAAGGCCAGTGTACTAAGACCAGGAAGCATAGCAGCCCTACCTTGTACATAGAAACAAACACCGGGGGCAGCCAAAATGGGGAGACAAAGAGACACGTCCCAAATAAAAGAACAGAACAAAGCTTCAGAAAAAGAACTAAACAAAATGGAGACAAGCAATTTGCCAGATACAGAGTTCCAAATACTAGTTATAAGAATGCTGAAAGATCTCAGGGAAACCTTCAACAAAAATATAGGAAACATAAAAATGGAAATAGAAAACAAAAAAAGAATCAGTCAGAAATGGAGAATACAATAATGGAAATGAAGAATTCATTACAGGGAATCGATAGTAGATTAGATAAAGCAGAGGATCGAATCAGTGATTTGGGAGATAAGGTAGCAGAAAACACCCAAACAGAACAGCAAAAAGAAAAAAAGAATCCAAAAAACGTAAACAGTTTAAAGGGCCTCTGTGACAAAATCAAGCATACCAACATTTGCATTATAGGGGTAGAAGAAAGAGTAGAGAGGGAGCAAGGAATTGGGAATATATTTGAAGAAATGATGAAGGAAAACTTCCCTAACCTGGTGAAACAAGCACAGGAAGTGCAGAGAGACCCAAACAAGATGAACCCAAAGAGACACACACCAAGACACATCATAATTCAAATGCCAAAGTTTAAAGACAAAGAGAGAATCCTAAAAGCAACAATACAAAAGCAGTTAGTTATTTACAAGGGAGCTACCATTAGACTGTCAACTGACTTTTAACAGAAACTTTGAAGGGCAGAAGGTATTGGCAGGAAATATTCAGAGTGATAAAAAGCAAGGACCTACAACCAAGATTACTCTAGCCACCAAAGCTATCATTTAGAATCAAAGAACAGATAAATAGCTTCTGAGACAAGAAAAAGGTGAAAGAGTTCATCACCACCAAGTGAGTATTACTAGGACTATTAAATGGACTTCTTTGAGATGAAAAAAAAATCAATAATATGACTAATAAAATGGCAATGGCTACATGCGAGTTCTGACAATTAGGTTAACGAATTTGCCACCATGTGCTTACATTGGCAACACTGTAGAAACAGCTTTGTAAAGTTTCATGACCTTGGTATATCAGTGCCTCACAGCCATATTCATGTCGACATATGGCAGTGTCTTGCTGAGTGGCGTTCATTACTGTCATTGCATGTTTTCGTGTGCCATAGCAAGAATGTCTGAGCTTGAATTAAGGCAACAAACAAACATTAAATTTTTTGTTAAACTTGGCAAGAGTGGAAGTGAAATCAGGAGCATGTTAGTCCAGGTTTATGAAAATAATGCCATGAAGAAAACGGCAGTGTACAAATGGATTAAACATTCTTCTGAGGGGAGAGAACTCATCACTGATAAAGAGAGACCAGGGCAGCCAGTAACAAGTAGAACTGATGAAAACATTACAAAAAATTCATCAAATTGTGTGTTAAATTCATCAGCTGACTGTGAGAAGCACAGCAGACAAAGTAAACATTGATAGAGAAGCAGTTAGGAAAATCTTGACTGCAAATCTTGGCATGAGAAACGTTTGTGCAAAAATGGTCCCAAAGGAGCTCACTGATGAACAAAAGCAAAGGAGAATCAAAGTTTGCCAAGACCTTTGGAGAGGCAAGACAATGTTTTGGGCCATGTTATCATTGATAATGAAACATAGGTGTACCAATGCGACCCTGAAAATAGTGTCAAAGTGCACAATGAAAGTCAACCAATTCCCAATGACCAAAAGAGCTCCATCAATCCAAATCAAGAGTCAAAATGATGTCACTAACCTATTTTGACATCAGAGGGATTACTGATTAGGAGTTTGTATGAACCAGATAAACAGTTAACCAAGTTCACTGTTTGAAAGTGCTGAAAAGGCTATGTGAAAAAGATGAAAATGACCTGAACATTTTGCCAACAATTCATGGCTCTTGCATCACGGCAATGCACCAGCTCACACAGCAGTGTCTGTGAGGGAATTTTTAGCCAGTAAACAAATAAGTGTACTGGAACACACTCCCTACTCACCTAATCTGCCCCCCCAGTGACTTCTTTCTTTGCATGAAGATAAAGGGAATATTGAAAGGAAGACATTTTGATGACACTCAGGACATCAAAGGTAATAAAATTGACAGCTTTGATGGCCGTTCCAGAAAAAGAGTTCCAAAATTGATTTTAAAGTTTCACTAGGTGTTGGTGTCAGTGTATAGCTTCCCAAGGGGAGTACTTCAACATTGACTGTGGTGATATTAAGCATTGAGTTTGTAGCACTTTTTCTAGGATGAGTTCATGAACTTAATTGGCATACCTCATACCTACCAACAATCACTTTCAATGTAAATGGTTTAAATGCTTCAATAAAAAGATAGGAGGGCTGAATGGATAAGATAAAAAGACCTTTACATGTGCAGCCTACAAGAGACTCATTTCAGATAGAAAGTCCCACACAAACAGAAACTAGAGTGATAGAAAAATATATTTCATGAAAATGGGAACAAACAAACAAACAAAAATCTGGGGTAACAATACTTTTACCAGACAAAATAGACTTTAAAACAAAGATGATAGCAGACAAAGAAGGACCTAGCAATCCCATTTCTCGGTGTTTATTCTAAGAAACCCAAAATGCTACTTTGAGGGATGTATTAATCTGTATGTTCATTGCAACATTAATTGCAATAGCCAAGATACGAAGGCAACTAGGTGTCCCTGAACGGATGACTGAATAAAGAATAGTTGGTGCATACATATATACAATAGAATATTACTCAGCCTTAAAAAGAATTAAATCTTCCTGTCTGCAACAACATGAATAGACCTAGAGGTTATTGTTTTGAGTGTAGTAAGTCAGACAGTCAAACACAAGTATCATGTGATTTCACTTATAACTGAAATCTAAAGAAAAACTAAACAAGACACATAGAAACTGATAGATACGGAGAATATTTTGATGTTTGCCAGGTGGTAGTGCAGACGGGATGGGTGAAGAAAGGACAGGAATTAAGAAGTACAAGTTGCCAGAGGGTAAGGGGGGTGGGGGGTGGCGGGTGGGAGATGAGGGTAAGGGGGATCGAATATATGCTGATGGAAGGAGAACTGACTCTGGGTGATGAACACACAATGGGATTTATAGATGATGTAACACAGAATTGTACACCTGAAATCTATGTAATTTTACTAACAATTGTCACCCCAATAAATTTAATAAAATAAAATTAAAAAAAAGAAGAAGTACAAGTTGGTTGTTACACAGTAGTCATTGGAATGCAAGGTATAGCATAAGGAGTATAGTCAATAGTATTCTAATCACTATGTATGGTGTCAGATGGGTACTAGATCTATTGGGGTGATAAATGGCAGGGGTGTTGGGGGAAGGATGAAAATGTTGAAAAGATAAAGAAATAAAAGTTGGTAGTTATAAAATAGTCATGGAGATGTAAATAAAGCATAGGGAATATAATCAATACTGTGGTAATAAATATGTATAGTTCCAGGTGGGTACTCGTCCAGGGGATTACTTCTTAAATTATATAAATGTCTAACCACTATGCTGTATATCTGAAATTAATATAAAATAATTTTGAATGTCAAGTGTAATTGAAAAATTAAAAAAGGGGGAAAGATAAAGAGCAATAAGAGGCTCAAATTTCCAGATATAAAACAAATAAGTCTTGGGGATGTAATATAACACATAGGAAATACATTAAATAATATTTTGATAGTGTTGTACAATGTAATATGGTTGCTGGACTTATCATCATAGGCACTTCTTTAATATAGGAAATATAATCAATAATATGGTAATAACTATGTACAGTGCCTGTGGGTACTGTTAATAACTATGATATGAACACCAAAAATTAATATAATATTGTATGTTAACTATATTTTAATTAAAATCTTAAAAAAATATTGATTACCTTATGTATCGTGTATTGCAGGAAATACAAAATAAATAAAATATACTTCCTTTCCTCAAGATATGTAAAGCTATTAGGAAAGATAAACTTGTTTATCAGTGTGCAACTAACACCTAAACAAAAGATTTAGTGCAACAGTTGAAATAAATGCTGTAGTAAAACAACTATCTAGTGCCCAATTTGCTGATTAATTATTTTTAAAAACCCTACCTTAAAGGAAGTTCAGAGTTTTTGAACCATATAATATTTTCTTCCTTATTTCCCAAACTAGTTTTTCCAAACATTGAAAAATATATTCATATTGCATTCAGAGAAATGTTGCTATATATATATATATATATATATATATATATATATATATATATATATATATATATGCTGTTATTTTGTTTTTAATTTAGTTAATAAATACTTTCTTAGTTCTTACTGCACGTCAGGCACTATTGCTATAGCACTATCTCTTTCTTTGCCTTTCAAATGAACAGTGCTTTCAATTTACTTAACTGGTCATGGTATGTTACTTTGTTCCACTCTTCCCTGTTCAACCATTCTAAATATTTTTCTCTGCTGCCCTGAATTAAAGTGCATCTAATTAAAGGTTTTTCCATGTGACGGTAGGCAAATATGTAATAGCCTTCTAAAGATGAGGTAGCAAATGTGTTGAATAATGTATTTACTAACTGTGATTTAATATCTGCCCTTCTGAGAGCCACTGGGTAGAAAAGTTCAGGCATTTTGAATTACTCTCTCTCTCTCTCTCTCTCTGTGTTCTCTCATTTAATGCCCTCTACAATGCTGTGAGAAAGACATATTCTCATTTCACATATATGGAAACTGAGACTCAAATGTTTAGATAACAATTCCAAGGATTGGTATTTGAACCAAGTCATGTCTGACTCCAAAGCCTGTGCTTTTTCCACTTGCAAAGACACTTCTGAAGATATTCTGCTCTAATTCTGAACTGGAGAATACTTGACATGTATGTTTCCACTCTTTTTTTCCCATGACCGTGGTAGTCATTGCTGGATAGTCATAACCCATTTCAGCCCAGTACTCTGGCTGCCCCTACAAGCTGATTGGAATAAACATGGGAGATAAAATAGTTTTATCATCCTTGACATAATCCAAATGTGAAAAAAAATTCTCATTTTATATGTTTAAATGCTTTTAAATACTTATTTTAAATGGTATTAAGTATATCCAGCTGCTTGCAGGTAACACATTACTGAAACCAATGAAAGAGAAAAAGAAGACAGAGAGGTTTGGACCAATGTTCAGTTTTAGCATTATGTCAGTTTTTCAAAAAATGGAATTCTATAGGGTTAAACATAAGCTAAAACAAATATATGTTGTGTAACCACTATGGAAAACATTATGGAGGTTCCTGAAAAACAAATGGAAATAGAACTACCTTATAACCCAGCAATTCGGCTTCAAGATTACATATATATATATATATATATATATATATATATCTCCAGTGGTCACTACAGGGCTATTAACAATAACTAAGAAATAAAAGTACCCTAAGTGCCCATCAATAGATAACTGGGAAGATGTAGTGCATATGTAAAATGGAATATTATACAACCATAAAAACAAATGAAATCTTACCATTTTTGACAACTTGGTTAGACTTAGAAGGTATTATGTTAAGTGAAATAAGTCAGACAAAGACAAATAGCATACGATCTCACTGATATGTGGAATCTAAAGAACAAAATAAATAAATAAACAAAACAGAAACAAACTCAGATACAGAGAACAAATTGATAGTTGTCAGATGAGAAGAGATTTGGGGGGCTGGGTGGAAAATATGAAGGAATTAAGAAGTGCAAATTGGTAGTTACAAAATACTCATGGGGATGTAAAGTAAAGCATAAGGAATATAGTCAATAATATTGTAGTAATTATGTATAGTGTCAGATGGGTACTAGACTAATTGGGGTGATCACTTCATAAATTATGAAAATGCCTAACCCCTATGCTCTACATTTGAAACTAATATAAAATAATATTGAACGTCAACTCTAATTAAAAAAGAAAAAAGAAAAAAAAACAACAAGTTTTTTAATTTTTATTTTTCTGTTGTTCCACATATAGATCAGCAATATTGTTTGTTCAACAAAGTTAAAAGATAATTTCAATCTTAGGGTGATGATATATAATTAAATACATAAATGTCAAATTCAGAAATAAGCTAGAATTCAACCATAAAACATATATTTTAAAATAATTATTGCATTGCTAAAACATAATAGAATATATGGAATATATGAGAGGAACCTGTTCATTTATTTTCCCAAGTTAAACAGCAAACATGACTTTCAGTCAAATCCATGTATTATTTAAATGAACTTAAATGGTCTAATGCACTATGGTAGGTGGTTTGCTACTTTTTAGCATTAAATGCATTTGTAAGACTTTATTATATTTCATAGAATAGGCATGTATATGGAATTATATTTCATTATTTATGTCATATTATATTAGGTAACAATTTATAACAGTTAAGTCAGTGGGGAGTATAATAACTTACATTTACTGGGGATTGGTATATTTTATATTGAAAAATATATTTATGGGTTGTAAGATATAGAAATAGGGTGTCAGCATATACATTTTTTTACAGTATCCTTGCCAAAATTGCCACAAGAATATTCTCAGATTTAATTTAAAATGTCTTCTTATACATTTGTATTAGTAACAACAGGCTTCTCAACCAATATTTATGTTTGAAGTGGTATAGAAACCAAATTTATATCACTGACAAGGAATGATAATAATAACAATTACAAAAATAACAGTGACATTCTAATATTTATATACTACTTTTTCATTCATAAAGCATTCCACATACACTTTGCTCATTTAATCATCACAATATGGTTTATAGTGTAGGTCAGCGATTCTCACTTCCAGAATAATGGTTTAGTAGATTTGTCCATCCACATCTGGGGGTGGCCACCCACACCTGAATTTTGCATACTTATCTGCAAGTAATTGTAAAGGAATATTGCTACTCAGAGTATTGGTTCATGTAGACCAGCAATGAAGGCATCACCTGGGAGTTTGTAAAAAATGCAGAAACTTAGGCCTCATCCCATACCCACTGAATACGAATTTGCATTTTTTCAAGATTCCCCAGGTGATTCATATATTCATTAAAATATGAGAAGTACTGCTCTAACTACACTTTAAAGGTAGGTATAGTTATTCTCACTTTGAAGCTTAGTATCTTCATCTGCAGAATAAGTAATAATCAATACTTATTTCCAAAGGTTGTTGTAAAAATAAAATATTGTAAAGAATCAAATGGCAAGCTTCTAGTCAATGGTCTCTGCTACCAGTATCATTCATTCATTTAAAAGGTTTTATTAATTGATTACTTGATTCAAGTTAGAGACTCTATTAGGTTTGTTGTATAAGATGGTAAAGAAGACATACTCATTTCCTGTCTTTATAGAGTTCTTAGTCTACTGAAGGACTTACACTCATCATCATTATCATGGTTATCATAATTGTCATCATTATTGTCAGTATTACTATTATTAAATCCAGGTATTAAAAATGAAACAGATATGGACTGAGAAAATCTATAAGAAAAAGTGAGCATATTAGTTTAGCTTCATAGAGAAAGAGGTCATAGTTTGGCTTCATAGAGAGAGGGGTCAGGCAAACGATACTAATAGGTGAAGGAAAGTATAGGAGGAAAATAAGAAGGACAAAAAAAAGTACATATCCCGAAGTGTATGTCATTTTCTCAAAGTCATAGAAAACTTTCTGGATAGGTAAAATATTTTGGATTGGATATAATAGACAATAGGGAAAAATCACATGTGAATTTTCTCTAGCACCTTTCTCATCATTTTCTTAGTTCTGGCCTCATGGGGACTGTGTGTCTATGGCTTACTCACGTATTCTGAAGGTTTCAGAAAAAGTTATATCCTGCTGTGGTTATAAGAGGACATGATTCCACATGAATTTGCCTTCATTTCTCAAAACCTAAGTCTGTCTCTCACATGAATGTATGAACAGCAGGGAGAGAGAGAGAGGAGAGAGAGAGAGAGACAGAGAGACAGAGAGACAGAGAGACAGAGACAGAGAGACAGAGACAGAGACAGAGACAGAGACAGAGAGACAGAGAGAGAGACAGAGACAGAGAGAGAGAGAGACAGAGAGACAGAGAGACAGACAGAGACAGAGAGAGAGAGAGAAAGAAAGAAAAACAAAGAAAGAAACCCCACACACCTGCTACACCAATGCTGGAGAGATGAAAAGTAAAGCATTCTTAGACTGAATTTCTGCTTGTCCTGAAGTACACACCAGGAATACAATGCCTTCACTGACAAATCTCTTTTTTTTTAATTTTATATTATTAAATTTATTGGGGTGACAATTGTTACTAAAATTACATAGATTTAAGGTGTACAATTCTGTAGTACATCATCTATAAATGACATTGTGTGTTCACCACCAAGAGTCAGTTCTCCTTCCATCACCATATATTTGATGCCCCTTACCCTCATCTCCCACCCCCCACCCCCCTTACCCTCTAGTAACAACTAAACTATTATCTGTGTCTATGAGTTTTTGTTTCTAATTTGTTTGTCTTGTTCTTGTGTTGTTTTAGGTTTATATACCACATATCACTGAAATAATATGGTTCTCTGCTTTCTCTGACTTATTTCGCTTAGCATTATACTCTCAAGATCCATCCATGTTGTCACAAATGTTCCTATATCATCTTTTCTTACCGCCGAATAGTATTCCATTGTGTATATATACCACAACTTCTTTATCCATTCATCTATCGAAGGACATTTTGGTTGTTTCCATGTTTTGGCCACCATAAACAAAGCTTCAATGAACATTGGAGCACACGTGTCTTTATGTATAAAAGTTTTCAGATTTTTTTTTGGTCGATACCTAGGAGAGGGATTGCTGGGTCATATGGTAATTCTATTCGTAATTTTTTGAGGAACCTCCACACTGCCATCCATAATGGCTTCACCAGTCTGCATTCCCACCAACAGTGTATGAGAGTCCCTTTTTCTCTACAGCCTCT
The DNA here is from genome assembly GCF_057876585.1 of Rhinolophus sinicus. Taxonomy (NCBI): domain Eukaryota; kingdom Metazoa; phylum Chordata; class Mammalia; order Chiroptera; family Rhinolophidae; genus Rhinolophus; species Rhinolophus sinicus. Next base: position 89,719,352 of record NC_142518.1, read on the forward strand.
CCAACACTTGTTGCTATTTGTGTTGTTGATGATAGCAATTCTGACTGGGGTGAGGTGATATCTCATTGTGGTTTTTATTTGCATTTATCTGATGATTAGAGATGTTGCACATTTTTTCATATGTCTATTTGCCATTTGTATGTCCTCTTTGGAGAAATGTCTCTTCAGGTCGTCTGCCCATTTTTCAATTGGGTTGTTTGTTTTTTTGTTGTTGATTTGCATGTGTTCCTTGTATATTTTGGATATTAGGCCCATATCGGAGACACTGTTTGCAAAAATCTTCTCCCATTCAGTTGGTTGCCTCTTTATTTTGTTGATGGCTACTTTTGCTGTGCAGAAGCTTTTAAGTTTCATATTGTCCTTTCATTTATTTTAGCTTTTACTTCCCTTGCCTTTTGAGTCAAATTCATGAAATGCTCTTTGAATCCAAGTTTAGTGTCATAAGTTTAGTACCTATATTTTCTCCTATACAGTTTATTGTTTCAGCTCTTATGCTAAAGTCTTTGAACAATTATGAAATAATTTTGGAACATGGTGACAGATAGCAGTCCAGTTTCATTGTTTTGCACATGATTTTCCAATTCTCCTAGCACCATTTATTTAAGAGGCTGTCTTTTCTCCATTGTATGTTTTTTCTGCTTTGTCAAAAATTATGTGTACATATTTATGTGGTTTTATTTCTGGGTTCTCAATTCTATTCCATTGGTTTATGTGTCTGTTTTTCTATCAATACCATGCTGTTTTAATTATTGTTGCACTGTAGTATAAGATAAAGTCAGGGGGTGTGATACCTCCAGCATTGTTCTTTTTTCTTAGGATTGCTTTGGCTATTAGATGTCTTTTGTGGTACAAAACAAATCTGATGCTTTTGTTCTATTTCTTTAAAAAATGCCATAGGGATTTTTTTTTTTTGAATTTTTTTTTTCATTTTTTTTTATTAAATTTATTGGGGTGACAATTGATAGTAAAATTACATAGATTTCAGGTGTACAATTCTGTATTACATCATCTATAAATCCCATTGTGTGTTCACCACCAAGAGTCAGTTCTCCGTCCATCACCATATATTTGATCCCCCTTACCCTCATCTCCCACCCCCCACCCCCCAACCCCCTTATCCTCTGGTAACCACTAAACTATTGTATGTGTGTATGAGTTTCTGTTTCTCATTTGTTTGTCTTGTTCTTTTGTTGTTTTTGGTTTATATACTGACTTTTGCTTTTGGGAAGGTTTGGAAGACTGATTCAATTTTGTTACTGGTGATTGGTTTGTTTAGGTTTTCTAATTCTTCATGGTTAAGCCTAGGAAGGCTATATGTTTCTAACAAATTGTCCCTTTCTTCTAGGTTATTTAATTTGGTGGCATATAATCCTTCATAGTGTTCTTCAAAGCTCTTTTGTACTTCTGTGGCATCGGTGATAACTTCTCCTTTTTCAGTTCTGATTTTATTAGTGTCTTCTCTCTTTTTATCTTAGTGGGTCATTTTGAGTCTATGCTTTTCCTTGAAGCTGAGATGTGTCTCTTGGAGACAGCATAGGGTTGGGTTTAATATTTTGTTTCATCTTCTACTATGCACCTTTTTTTAAAAATTTTATTTTATTAAATTTATTGGGGTGACAATTGTTAGTAAAATTACATACATTTCAGGTGTACAATTCTGTATTACATCATGTATAAATCCCACTGTGTGTTCACCACCCAGAGTCAGTTCTCCTTCCATCACCATATTGTTGATCCCCCTTACCCTCATCTCCCACCCGCCCACCCCCCTTACCCTCTGGCAACCACTAAACTATTGTCTGTGTCTATGAGTTTCTGTTTCTCATTTGTTTGTCTTATTCTTGTGTTGTTTTTGGTTTATATACCACATATCAGTGAAATCACATGGTTCTCTGCTTTTTCTGTCTGACTTCTTTCGCTCAGCATTACTCTCTCAAGATCCAACCATGTTGTCACAAATGTTCCTATATCATCTTTTCTTACCGCCGAATAGTATTCCATTGTGTATATATACCACAACTTCTTTATCCATTCATCTATCGAAGGACATTTTGGTTTTTTCCATGTCTTGGCCACTGTAAACAAAGCTGCAATGAACATTGGAGCACACGTATCTTCATCTCTAAATGTTTTCAGATTTTTTGGGTAGATACCCAGGAGAGGGATTGCTGGGTCATATGGCAATTCTATTCGTAATTCTTTGAGGAACTTCCACACTGCCTTCCATAACGGCTGCAACAGTCTGCATTCCCACCAACAGTGTATGAGGGTTCCTTTTTCTCCACAGCCTCTCCAACATTTGTTACTATTGGTCTTGTTGATGATAGCCATTCTGACTGGGGTGAGGTGATATCTCATTGCGGTTTTGATTTGCATTTCTCTGATGATTAGTGATGTTGAGCATTTTTTCATATGTCTATTTGCCATTTGTATGTCCTCTTTGGAGAAATGTCTCTTCAAGTCCTCTGCCCATTTTTCAATTGGGTTGTTTGTTTTTTTGTTGTTGAGTTGCATGAGTTCCTTGTATATTCTGGATACTAGCCCCTTATCGGAGACACTGTTTGCAAAAATCTTCTCCCATTCAGTTGGTGGCCTCTTTATTTTGTCAATGGTTTCTTTTGCTGTGCAGAAGCTTTTAAGTTTCATATAGTCCCATTCGTTTATTTTAGCTTTTACTTCCATTGCCTTTGGAGTCAAGTTCATAAAATGCTCTTTGAACCCAAGGTCCATAAGTTTAGTACCTATGTTTTCTTCTATGCAGTTTATCGTGTCAGGTCTTATGCTTAAGTCTTTGATCCTTTTTGAATTAATTTTGGTACATGGTGAAAAGTAGCAATCCAGTTTCATTCTTTTGCACGTGGCTATCCAATTCTCCCAGCACCATTTATTGAAGAGGCTGTCTTTGCTCCATTGTATGTTTTTAGCTTCTTTGTCAAAAATTACCTGTCCATATTTATGTGGTTTTATTTCTGGGTTCCCAATTCTACTCCATTGGTCTATGTGTCTGTTTTTCTGCCAATACCATGCTCTTTTGATTATTGTAGCCCTGTAGTACAAGCCAAAGGAGGAAATATGATACCTCCATTATTGTTCTTTTTCCTTAAGACTGCTTTGCCTATTCGGGGTCTTTTGTGGTTCCAAACAAATCTGATGATTTTTTGTTCTATTTCTTTAAAATATGCCATTGGGATTTTGATGGGGATTGCATTGAATTTGTATATTGCTTTGAGTAATATGGCCATTTTAACTGTGTTGATTCTTCCAATCCATGAGGAAGTAATGTCTTTCCATTTCTTTGTGTCTTCATCAATTTCTTTTAAAAATGTCATATAGTTTTCAGTATATAGGTCTTCCAAATCCTTGGTTAAGTTTATTCCTAGGCATTTTATTCTTTTTGCTGCAATTGCAAAAGGAATTCTTTTTTGTATTTCTTTTTCTGAGATTTCATTGTTAGTAAATAGGAAGGCAATGGAATTTTGTGCCTTGATTTTGTAGCCAGCAACTTTATTGTATTCGTTGATTGTTTCTAATAGCTTTTTGGTGGAGTCTTTAGGGTTTTCTATATATACCATCATGTCATCTGCAGAGTGATAATTTAACTTCTTCATTCCCAATTTGGATGCCTTTTATTTTTTTCTCTTGCCTGATTAGTCTGGCAAGGTCTTCCAACACTATGTTGAAAAGCAGAGGTGATAGGGGACATCCCTGTCGTGTTCCTGAACGTAGAGCAAAGGGCTTCAGTTTTTCTCCATTAATTATGAGATTAGCAGAGGGCTTGTCATATATGGCCTTTATTACGTTAAGGTATTTTCGTTCTATACCTATTTTATTAAGTGTTTTAATCATAAATGGATGTTGTATCTTGTCAAATGCTTTTTCTGCATCAATTGATATAATCATATGGTTTTTGTCCTTTATTATGTTTATGTGATGTATCACATTGATGCATTTGCATATATTGAACCATCCTTGTGCAAATGAACTCCACTTGGTCGTGATGAATAATCTTTTTAATGCATTGTTGTATTCGATTTGCTAGAATTTTATTTAGGATTTTTGCATCGGTATTCATTAGAGATATTGGTCTGTAGTTTTCTTTTTTTGTGCTGTCCTTACCAGGTTTTGGTATCAGGGTAATGTTGGCCTCATAAAATGAGTTAGGGAGTACTGTCTCTTCTTCAATTTTTTGGAAGAGTTTGTGCAGAATTGGTATTAGATCCTCTTTGAAGGTTTGGTAGAATTCACTAGTGAAGCCATCTGGTCCCGGACTTTTGCTTTTGGGAAGGTTTTGGATGACTGATTCAATTTCGTTACTGGTGATCGGTCTGTTTCGATTTTCCAGTTCTTCATGGTTCAGCCTTGGAAGGCTATATGTTTCTAAGAACTTGTCCATTTCTTCTAGGTTGTTGAATTTGGTGGCATATAGTCCTTCATAGTATTCTTGGATGATCCTTTGCATTTCTGTGGTGTCCGTGATAACTTCCCCTTTTACGATTCTGATTTTGTTAATCAGTGTCTTCTCTCTTTTTATCTTAGTAAGTCTAGCCAAGGGTTTGTCAATTTTGTTAATCTTTTCAAAGAACCAGCTCTTTGTCACATTAATTTTTTCTATTGTCTTTTTGTTCTCTATTTCATTTAGTTCTGCTCTAATTTTTATTATTTCCTTTCTTCTGCTGACCTTGGGTTTTACTTGTTATTCTTTTTCTAGTTCTTTAAGGTGTAACATGAGGTTATTTATTTGGGAGTTTTCTTGTTTCTTGAGATAGGCCTGTAGTGAGATAAATTTCCCTCTTAAAACTGCTTTCGCTGCATCCCAAAAATTTTGGTAGGATGTATTTTCATTCTCATTTGTTTCTATGTATTTTTTAATCTCTACTCTAATTTCTTCTTTGACCCAGTCCTTCTTTAAAACATGTTGTTTAATCTCCATGTATTTGTGTTTTTTCCCACTTTCTTTTTACAGTTGATGTCCAATTTCAAAGCCTTGTGATCAGAGAATATGCATGGTATGAATTCAGTATTCTTAAATTTGTTGAGACTGATTTTATGTCCCAATATATGGTCTGTCCTTGAGAATGTTCCATGTACACTAGAAAAGAATGTATAGTCTGATGTTTTAGGATGAAGTTCTCTGTAAATGTTAATTATGTCCATTTCATGTAATGTGTCATTTAGGGCTACTATTTCGTTATTTATTTTCTGTTTGGATGATCTCTCCATAGCTGTCAATGATGTATTTAAGTCCCCTAGTATAATTGTGTTTTGGTCAATTTCTCCCTTTAGTTCTGTTAGTAGTTGCTTGGTGTATTTCAGTGCTCCCTGATTGGGGGCATAAATATTGATGACTGTTATGTCTTCTTGTTGTACAGTCCCCTTCACCATTATGAAATGTCCATCTTTGTCTCTTGTTATCGTTTTCACCTTGAAGTCTGTTTCATCTGATATCATTATGGCTACACCTGATTTTCTCTGGGTACCATTTGCTTGGAGTGTCAATTTCCACCCTTTCACTTTGAGTCTATGCTTGTCCTTGTAGCTGAGATGTGTCTCTTGGAGACTGCATATGGTTGGGTTTAGTTTTTTGATCCAATCTGCTACTCTGTGCCTTTTTATTGGTGAGGTCAGTCCATTTACATTTAGGGTGATTATTGATATGTGAGGATTTCTTGTCATTCTATCTTTAGTTTTCTGGTAAGGCTGTGTCTCCATTGTTTCTTTGCCTTTTTATTGTTGTCTATTATTTCTGTGTGGTGGGATTCTATGATTTTTCCGTCTATTTATTCTTTTATTATAGTATATATTTGATTTCTGGATTTTTTTGAGTGTTTACCATTAATTTAATGTAGAATAAATTTTGATGTTTAGTGTATTCCAATTTCCTCAGTATGCTTACTTTCTCCATTCCCATGTTCCTGTTCAGGCCTTACTCTCCCCCTGTTTGTGGTTTGGATGCCACAAATTTTCCCTGTTGATGGAGGTCAAAGAGCCTCCTTTAGTATTTCTTTTAGTGTAGGTCACTTATTAGAAAATTCCCTCAGCTTTTGTATGTCTGGAAAGGTCTGTATTCCTCCTTCATATCTAAAGGATATATTTTTGGGGTACATTACCATTGGCTCATAATTTCTCTTTTTCAATTGTTTGAATATTTGGTTCCACTCCCTCCTGACTTGTAGAGTTTTTGGTGAAAAATCTGACGAAAATCTAATGGGCCTTCTTTGTAGTTTACCGTCTTCTTTTCACCAGCTGCCTTGAAGATTCTTTCTTGATCATTAATTTTTGACAGTTTCCATACAATGTGGCTTGGAGAAGGCCTGTTGGGGTTGAGGTATTTAGGTGTTCTATTTGCTTCTTGGATTCAAGGGTCCAGTTCTGTCCACAAGTTTGGGAAGATCTCATCGACTATTTGTTTGAATAGTCGATGTTCCCTTCTTTCTTTCTTGTCCTTCTGGTATGCCCATTATTCTTATGTTGCTCTTTCTGATGGAGTCAGAAAGTTCTTATAGGGTTCTTTCTTTTAAGTCTCAAGTCTCTTTCTTCCTCCATCAGTGTCATTTCCAGGTTTATATCTTCAATGTCACTGATTCTTTCCTCTATCTTGTCACCTCTACTACCTAAGAAGGCTATTTCATTCCTCATTTCTTCTATCAAGTTCTTAATATCCAGAAATTCTACTTGATTCTTTTGTAAAATTTCAATCTCTTTGGTAAAATGTTCATGTTGTTCTTTGATTGTTTTTCTGAGTTCATTAAACTGCCTTTCTGTATTTTCTTGCATCTCATTATGTTTTTTCAGAACTGCAATCTTGAATTATCTGTCAGTTAAGTCACATATTTCCATATCTTTAAGTTCCTTTTCTGGAGACTTTTCACTTTCTTTCTGAGCTGTCTTATTGCCTTGGTTATTCATGGCAATTAATGATTTATTAAATTTCTTCCTGGATATCTACAGGAGTGTGTTCTGCAACAGGTTGATAGGAAGAGGTCTTTCTTTTGTTTTCCACTATGTGTTGGTAGAATGTTTTATTTTCTCTCCATCTGTAGCCTTTTTTTCTCTCTCACACTGTAGTGTTATGTTTTCTCTGCACTATTCCAGCTTCTCACAATGGGGGATTCCCCTGGAAGGCATGCTTTTTCTCTGTTAACAGTTTGCCTGGGTCATAGGGCGCTGTGTCCATGTGGGGATGTGGAGAGCTTTTGAAGTTCCATAGCTCTTCCTGCACCAGATTCATAGCCCATGTGTTTCAGCAGTTCTGTTTACTCCTCAGGGATCTGCCCAGATAGATGGGGACAGGGCAGGTTAGATTGTGAGAGCTTGCCCAGGAAATGGCAGTGACCACCACCACAGCCAGTCATGCTTCCACATTTTCCTCCCCTTTGCCGGAACTAGTTAGTCTGCAAATCTGTTTGTGGACCACAGTTCTCAGAACTTCAAATATTCTGTTCTTTTTAGCTGAGACTGCTTTTTTTCCGCTTCTAGCACTGTGTAGGTGGGTGTGGGGCGAGCTCTGCATGGGTAAGGAGCAGGAGGCTAGTCTCAGTGCCTAAGGCTTCCATTTTCTGCAGCAGTGAGGGCTTAAACCACCGTTTTGAGCTGTCTTCTCTCAGTCTTTGCTCCAAGGTCTGTACCTTGAGCGTTGCATTCAGCTGTGTTACGTGCTGTCCCCTCATCTCTGTGTGCCATAAATGGAGCAGTCCGAATTCTTCCCTCTCCTGCAGCTGTGGTGGTGCTGGATACAGCAAGCTCGGAACACTGATCTAGGTCTGCATCCTGCCCCCTTGGTGCCACGTCTCTGATCTTTTCCCTTACCTCTTCCCCTGCTAACCTCACGCTGCCATTTTGATGATGTTACCGGAATTTTCTAACATACGACCTGCATTACAAAAAATACTGAAAGACGATATTCAACCCGAAACACAAAAGGAAAAGAATACAAAACCATGAGTTTTATTACATTCGGAATCAGGAAATGGCAACCTCTACTTCAAATTGGACGCTATACCCTTAAACATAACATGCAGGGTAAAGAAGGAAAAAAACAGTTTAATAAAGGAGAAAAAAGAAAACTTGCTACTGCAGTGCAGAAATAACTTGCAGCATAAATAGGGATAATTTATAGGGACAAAAAATATAAAACTGGAGAGAGTAAAGGTGTGAACATGCACAATGGAATGGAGAAGGAAGGATGCTGAAGAAAATGGAATACTCTTAATATGAGAGTTTCTCTTACATAAACTAAATGGAAACCCCTAAAAAACTCCAAAACTTAAATATTTAACACACAGACACACACAGAAAAAGAATAAACAGAGGGAGAAATCATATAATACAACCACAGTGAAAGGCCAACAGGTGCCAACAGAAAGACAAAGCAACAATGGAGACACAATACAAAGAAAAAAAACCAAGATAGGAACTCCCCACATAACCATAATCACCTTAAATGTAAATAGAGAGAACTCACCAATAAAAAGGAACAGAGTAGCACATTGTATTAGAAAACTAAACCTAACCATTTGTTTCCTCCAAGAGACACATATCAACTACAAAGAAAATTATAGACTCAAAGTGAAAGTGTGAAAATTGACACTCCAAGCAATGGTATTCAGAGAAAATCAGGTGCATCCATACTGATACCACATGAAACAGACTTGAAGATAAAAAATGTAACAGGAGACAAAGATGGACATTTCATAATGATAAAGGGGATTATGCAACAGAATACATATCAGTCATCAATATTCCTTGCACCCAATCACGGAGTACCAAAATATACTAAGCAACTATTAATAGAACTAAAGGGAGAAACGGACCAAAACACAGTTATAGTAGAGGACCTAAATACATCATTGACAGCTATAGATAGATCATCCAAATAGAAAATACATTAAAAAATATCAGCCCTAGATGAAACATAGATAAAACGAACATAATTAACATTAATAGAGCACTTTATCCCAGATCCTCAGACTATACATTCTTTTTTAGCCTACGTGGAACATACTCAAACATAAATCATATATTGGGACGTAAAATTAGCCTCAGCTAATTTAAGAAGATGGAAATTATACCAAGCATATTTTCTGATCACAAGACTTTGAAATTCAATATTAGCTTCAAAAAGAAAGCAGGAAAATCTACAAATATGTGGAGATTAAACAACATACATTTCAAGAACGACTGAATCAAAGAGGAAATAGGAGGAGAGAACACAAGATACATAGAAACAAATCAGAATGAAAATACATCCTATCTCAAGAATTTGTGGTATATATACACAATGGAATATATTCGGTGGTAAGAAAAGATGACATAGCACCATTTGTGACAACATGGATGCATCTTGAGATTATAATGCTAAGTGAAATAAGTCAGACAGAAAAAGCAGAGGTCCATATGACTTCATTGATATGTGGTACATAAACCAAAAACAAAAAAAGAACAAGACAAACAAATGAGAAACAAAAACTCATAGACACAGACAATAGTTTAGTGGTTACCAGAGGGTAACAGGGTAGGGGGTTGGAAGATGAGGGTAAAGGGGATCAAATATATGGTGATGGAAGGAGAGCTGACTCTGGGTGGTGAACACACAATGTGATTTATAGATGATGTAATACAGAATTGTACACCTGAAATCTATGTAATTTTACTAACAATTGTCACCCCAATAAATTTAATAAAAAATAAAAATAAAAAAAAATTTAAGAACCACACGATTTCACTGATATGTGGGATATAAAACTGCAAACAACAAAAGAACAAGGCAAACAATTGAAAAAACAAAAACTCATAGACACAGACAATAGTTTAGTGGTTACTAGAGGGTAACGGGGGAGGGAGATGGTAGATGAGGGTGAAAGGGATCAAATATATGGTGATGAAAGGAGAACTGACTCTGTGTGGTGAACACACAATGTGTCATATAGATGATGTATTACAGCATTGTACACCTGATATCTATGTAACTTTACTAACAATTGTCACTCCAATAAACTTTAATTTTAAAAAAAATTAAGAATACAATTTCCATATGAACCAGTGATGCATGTCCTGGGTATCTATCCAAAAAATCTGAAAACATTTACCCATAAAGACATATGTGCTCCAATGTTCATTGCAGCTTTATTTACAGTGGCCAACATATGGAAATAACCAAAGTGTCCTTAGATATATGATTGGGTAAAGCAGTTGTGGTATATATACACAATGGAATAGTATTCTTCCATAAGAAAAGATGAAATAGTACCAATTGCAGTGACATGGATGGATCTTGAGATTATTATGCTGAGCTACATATGTCAGACAGAAAAAATTTAGAACCATATGATTTCACTGGTATGTGGTATATAAAACTGAAAACAATGAAGGAACAAGACCAATAAATGAAGAAACAAAAACTCATAGACACACACAATAGGTTTATGGTTACCAGAGGGTAAGGGGAGAGGCGAGTGGTAGACGAGGGTATTGGGGATCCAATGTGTGGTAATGGAAAGGGAACTAACTGACTCTGGGTGGTGAAAACACAACATGATATATAGATAATGTATTACAGAATTGTACACCTTAATTCTACGCAACTTTACTGACAATTGTCACCCCAATAAAATTTAATTTAAAAAAAGACTGAACTCAAAATGGATTTAAAACTTAAATGTAAGACCTGAAAGTATAAAACTCCTAGAAGAAAATATAGGAAGTAAATCCACAGATATTACCCTTAGCAATATTTTTATTGACATATCCCCTTGGGCAAGGGAAACAAAAGAAAAAATAAACATGTTGGACTCCATGAAACTAAAACGATTTTTCACAGGAAAGGAAACCATCTATAAAACAAAAAGACATCCTACTGAATGGGAGAAGGTCTTTGTCAATGATACATCCGATAAGGTGTTAATATGCAAAATTTATACAAACTCATCCAACTCAACATCAAAAAAACAAACAACCCAATTAAAAAATGGTCAGAGGACATGAAAAGACATTTTTCTAAAGAGGATATACAGATGACCAACAGAAGTATAAAAAGATGGTAAATGTCACTAGTCATTAAATAAATACAAATAAAAACCATAATGAGATACCACCTCACTCCTGTCAGAATTCCTATCATCAATAAATCAAAAAACAAGTGTTGGTCAGGATGTGGAGAAATGGGAACACTTGTGCACTGTTGGTAGGATTGTAAATTGGTGCAGCCAGTATGGAAAACAGTATGGAGGTTCCTCAAACCAAAAAAAACAAAAGAACAAGACAAACAAATGAGAAACAGAAACTCATAGACACAGACAATAGTTTAGTGGTTGCCAGAGGGTAAGGGGGGCGAGGGGTGGGGGGTGGGAGATGAGGGTAAGGGGGATTGAATATATGGTGATGGAAGGAGAACTGACTCTGGGTGATGAACACACAATGGGATTTATAGATGATGTAATACAGAATTGTACACCTGAAATCTATGTAATTTTACTAACAATTGTCACCCCAATAAATTTAATAAAAAAAAATTAAAAAAAAAAATTAAAAACAGAACTTAACTACCTTATAACCCAGCAATTGCACTCCTGGGTATTTATCAAAGAAAATCCAAAACAATAATTCGACAAAATATATGCTCCCCTATGTTTATCGCAGCATTATTCACAATAGCCAAGATGTGGAAATAACTGAAATGCCCATCAATAGACAAGGATAAAGAAACTGTGATACATTTGTACAATAGAGTAGTACTCAGCCATAAAAAGAAATGAAATCTTACTATTTGCAACAACATGGATGGACCTAGAGAACATTATGCCAAGTAAAATAAATCAGACTGAAAAAGAGAAACACCATATGATTTCACTTATATCTAAAGAATATAAAGAACAGAATAAATGTGAAAACAAAACAGAAATAGGCTCAGACATATAGAGAAAAACTGATGGTTGCTAGATTGGAAGGGGGTAGGGATGGGGAAGAAGATGAAAGTATTACAAAGTACATAGTGGTAGTTACAATGTAGACACGGGGATATGAAATACAGTTTAGGGAATATAATCAATAGTGTTGTAAATATTATGTAAGGTGGCAGATAGTTACTGGACTTATCAGGGGTATCACTTCATAGATTATATAGATGCCTGACCACTGCTCTATGCACTTGAAGCTGAAGAAAAACAATATTGTGTGTGTGTGTGTGTGTGTGTGTGTGTGTGTGTATATATATATATATATATATATATATATATATATTCATAGGATTCACAGGGAATATAGTCAATGGTATTGTAACAGCTATATACAATATCAGAGGGTAGTAGATTGGGGAGTGTTATCACTTTGTGAAGGGTGTAAATGTCCAACTATTACATTATTTTGTACACCTGAAACTAATAAAAATTAAAAATCATAACACAGACAACAATTTAGTGGTTACCAGAGGTAAGGGGGAAGTGGGGTCATAGAAGAGGGTAAAGGAGGTCAAATATATGGTGATGGAAGAAGAACTGACTCTGGGTGGTGAACACACATGCAACATATAGATGGGGTATTACAGAATTGTACACTTGCATCCTATATAATTTTATTAACCAATGCCTCCCCAATAAATTTAATTTTTAAAAGATGAGATTCACTTTCAATTAAAGAAAGAGATTGAGGCACTTGTTTTAAAGATAAATCCTTTGAAAAGTATGCAGCTCTTTGGTAGTGAAAAAGGTGATCAGTCATATCACCTGGAGCCTCCATGCACTTGCAGGGCTGAATACACAAACAAAACAATTACTCCATTCAAGAGGTACTTCATCATGGCTAAGAGAGAGAAGGGGATGTATCAATGCTGATGAGCATTTAACAAATGTTCTGAGTTTAATTCTCACTAAAAAAAGATAATCACTCCTAGCCACATTCCTTTCATATACTCTTCCTGAAACACCACTGAATTTCTGGAAAATAAGGGAAAGATCATACTTAGAACGCAAGCAGAAGTAAACACTTTTCAATCTCTGAATTTTCACATTCATATCTTGTTTTATTGTGCTTTGCTTTATTGTGCTTCATAGATGTTGCATTTTTTACAAACTGAAGGCAAGATCCTCCACCAGGAAAAAAGATTCCAACTTGCTTTATTTCAATACTCGGTTTATTGCAGTGGTCTGGAACTGAACCAGTAATGTCTCTGAAGTATGCCAGAATATCTACTGTTTTACTCAAGTAGCCAGCTGTTTTGTGTCATTTCATGGATTCATTTAAAGAACCACACCTGTTTTATGCCCAAGTCTATACTAACTATACAATTAAAGTGAAACTATGTAAAATAATAATCCACTGTCCTCCAGGAGCTCATTAGTAAGACATTTGGAAAGACAGTTCATGAGATAATTAGATAAAAAGTTAAGCCCCTGTGTAAGAAAATGTAATGGAGAGTTGGAGTGTGTGTGTGTGTGTGTGTGTGTGTGTGTGTGTGTGTGTTTTCGCAGGAAGAAGTCCGAGGATGAGAAAGATTATCACATGCAGGATACTTAGTAATATGTTGGAGATTAATCATAATGTAAACATTTAAAAGATTAAAGGCTTTGAATTTGACTGGTTTTAGAAGATACCAAAAGAGCCAGTTAAAAAGCTGAAAAACTAATTATAAAATTAGACTTTTTTGTCTATATGATGTCAAATGTACAACTTGATATTTACATTCAATTTGGTTGGTTAACCTAGCACACAGATCTTCTCACTTTTTTATACTGCATCCAATGGGCTACTAATCCGTAGGCTGTTATATATGACATCATTATATGTATGCAAAATGTGCTCTCAGGATCTCTGCAAAGATCTTTAGTCCAGAATAAATAATACACCAACTATTTTTTTGCTGATATTACAAGAGAGAACATTTATAGCAAAAGAAGAAATATGGGTTAAAATTGCAATCCCAAAGGAAATAGAATGCAGGATTTTAAACCCACTTTCATGTGCAAAAGAAGCCAGTCCTAGAACCTGGAGATTTTGCCAATGACCCATCTCAATGGGGAGGATTTCCACAATGAGTGGCTCAGGGGCTCCTTTTGGCTTAGTAAACCTTAGAAATGAGGTCCAAATTCCAGAAGCCAGCAATAACCCAAAAGATTTTCCTCTGTTCACTAGACATGACTAACGTAGTTTCAATTAAACAGTTTGTCAAATATGTAGTTTGTTTGAATTTAAATTTCTACTCTATTGTTTAGGCATTATAGATAGGAATATAGTCATCTATAAGAATGAATCAAACAGCCTAAATATTTAAGCATATTGAAGTCATGAAGAGAGAATCAACTTATTTGACAGTTTGTTGACTTTTTCTGTATACATACTAGATTTGAAAATAAAATATAAATGTCAGAGAAGTTTTTATACATATGTTTATTTGCTATGATTAACACACAGTTGTCAGAGTGCTTAGACAACCAAGTTTACTTTTACTTTGCATTTTGTTTTAATGTATCAACACAACTAATATTTTTGTGTTAAAAGTATCCTGCTAATATTTACAAGATGTCTTGCTATTAAAAATCATTTCTACCTATTGCATGATTGCAAATCTCAGAACATAGGAGCTTCCCTTAATAGATACTTATTAACATCAGATTTAGAACTTACTTTCCAACCAAAAGAAAACGTTTGGATTTTTTCCTCCTGTGGAAAACACTAACTTTAAGAAAGTTTTGTGCACTCTTGCAATTGATATTTATTCTTTCTTTTGCAAATTTGATTCAGTTGGAGATGTATAAGACATCAATTTTCAATAATACAAAAACAATATTTATACTGCTTAAGGCTTAATTTTATTTTTCTTGATTTATTTAAGCTTTTGTAATCTGAACTCTAAGCATAGCAGTCTGACTTTGAGGCTCTACATTTTGCACAATGTACTCACCCAAAGGTGCTGTTACATAGTAAATCATAGTAAATTATGGGGATTTCACTGCAAATCCATCCTCAGGAAACGAAGAGCAATACAAAGGTTTTCTTTCAGATTATGTGTCAGAGACAAGATCTTTGGTCCAAACAAGAGATAGAATAATTTTCTACCATGTTAGTCTAATTTTTATCATTTATATTTTATGATCCAACATTTCCATTCACCCTGTATCTCCTTGTGCACACCACAATGATATTTGATCTGCGTTTTTAAAATTAAATCTGTTGGGGTGATTTGGACATTTTGCTTAGCACTGTCCTCTGTCTGAAAATCCCTCTTTCAGACTCTTCACCTACTCAACCATTAAAACCTGAGTCTTACCTTAGCTCCCTCAGAAAGCCTTTTTATTTTTTCTATTCATCATTTTCTTCACCTCCACCTGGACTGATTTAATTATGATTCCTCTGGTTCTCTAAGTATGCATATATCATTTTTATAGTGCTAAATCTTAAGCATATAAGGCTAAAATAATGGAGAGTCAAAAAAAAAAGACATCTTTGAAAATCCCTTCCTTACAAGGATGACCCCCTGAAAACAGACAAACAACATCCTAGGGGCCACTCACAAACTGTACCTGATTTTTCTCTATTTATCAAGCATGACTAAAATGTTTTTCAAGGTCTATTTCACTTATGCAACTTGACAAATGCGTGATTTGCTTGAACTGAAATTTTCATTCTATTTTTTGTAATAGAGACAGACATTTAGAAACCAAAATGTACTTAATTCTGTGAGATGTCTATTACAGTTGAGTGAAGAGAATAAAGTGTAGATATTTACAGTAGCTTCCGTAAGTCAACTGTTGAGGGAAAAGTGGGGTGAGTGATACAAGACAGAAGAAAAAAACCTCTGTTGTTCTCTCTTGGGAGTCTCACAAACGGCATTAGTTAGTGGAAGAAGAGGAATAAGGATAGTAAATCGCATAGATATCTCTGGAAAGAAGAAAGTTCCCATGGATCTTATAGCCAACTCGAAGTATCCCTGATATAGCCAAACTGATTTCCTTCTCTTCAGCTTAGAGGTCCATGTTGGACTCATCCATAAGTTCAACTATTAATTTCAGACAAGATCTCAAGCACTTGTGTGTGCCCCTCTGGAGATCTTTATGTCCTCGTGGTCTCAGTTCTTTGCTTTTGCTGTTAGCGATGACATATATGAAGCAACTAGGAAAAAGAATGTGGTATAGAAATGTGTGCTTCTTCATCCTCTCCTCTCTCTCCTTTCTGTCTCCATGTATTTTAGGATACATTTTGTTTTTAATGATTGATCACACTTTGGTATGGCTTATCCCATGTGGTAGAGCATAATTCACAACAGAGTAAAACTGCTCATTTTTGAAGGACATTTCCCTCTCCTCCCCCATCCCTCTTTTTTTTCATTAACTTTATAGAAAAAGAAAGTGTTTTATGGATGCTCCAAATCTAAAAAAATATTCTCATTTTGTTCCATATAGCTTTAAGACAGTAAGGACTTTAATGTGGGACCTCCCCAATCTAATCATTTTTACTTCAAAGTGTGTTTTAAATGTAAACAGTATTATTTTACAAGACTGAAAAGACAGAATTTTTAAAAAATGTATCTCAGGTGATTGTCCATAGTTGTCATTCCTTTTTTTTTAACAGTTTCAATGAAAAAGTACGAAATAAAGGCCCATTGTTTTGGGTAAATGATTCTGTTCTGAGACCTCCTTGTTAAGTACTGGCAAAGAATAATGGTACTTCATATACCTGTGACAATTTTTAACTAACTCTAATTGATACATACCAATTATCCACTTGATGTTAATTGTGAATTGTCAATACTGAATGGCAACCCCCCAAAATCCAAAGCATATTTATCCTTTATCATCCTTAATATCACCACAGAAATATATATTTATTAAAAGCTCATTGCTTGGTGGCTTTGGCTTGGTGCAAGATGGTAAATTTCATATTATGGATATGTATATTCAAATGAGACAATTAAAGTACAGAATGTTTAACAGACTTAGAGAAAGTCACAAACCTAACTAGCATTTGAATCCCTGAAAAATGCCTGATATCAGTTGGGAAATAGTAGCACAGCTACCCAAGAAGCCAAAGTCATCTAAGCCTAGGGTTTCTGCTTTTCCAAGACTGAGTTAGCAGCTTCTATTAAGATCTTGGAATTGCTACTCTTAAAATGAGAAACAAGGCTTTGGGGTGCAAACTTGCCACATGACATTTGCATCCATACTATGCAAAAATTGGCTTTTAACAATACACTTAAAAAGTAAGATATTTACACACTTGTAATTGAGCAGGCAATATCAAGAGAGTAAACATTCATATAGCACATCACTCTTAAGGCAGTACTGAAATTCTGCAAAAGTACATGGCACTTCCTTATGTAAGTTGCATATGTGAGTTCAGCGAAAACTTATCAGTCACATGGTCCACCCTATTCATCATCCGTCTTGGAAAGCCACTGAAAATCTTAAGATATGATGTGACATGAATGACACTACTTCTGAAGGGACATTGGCAGATGATTCATGTACTGACTGACAGTGACAGAGTAAGTGCTTCCCAGATCAAAGTGGACTCCTTCCATGACACCTTTACCACCTCACTCAGTCTTACCAAAGTTTCAGAAATATTATGAAAATTTCAACCTATTTTGATTAGTCCAATTAAAAGTTTTGTGAATAATTACTGACAAAAGATGCTGCCAATAGACTATCCCCAGAGAACCGGAGTATGAAAATTGACATATACCATAACTCTCCAACAATTAGTTGAAAATTAAATAATTCAGGTAGAAAGCTCAGTGATCTGCAAATAACTAACTTGACTAAATATTTTCATACTTTCCAAGTCAACAAAATTTTATTTTGCCCATAGCCTTTGCCCATACAAGTGGCAATGATTATGGTAAAGGATGACAAGGAAGCATAATATGTCACCCTTGGTCTAGAAGAGTTTCTAATACCATTTGAGAGACAACACTGAAATATATGAAACAATTAGAGAACAAAAGAAAATGGAATGAATGCAAGTTCCACATTAAGTGCTACACGTAATTGACCATTTTGATACTACCAGGCCCCTATCATAAACCCATTCTCTACAGTTGATCTAAACCGTTAAGCTTTTCAAGATAAAGATTTCTCCTATATAACCTAGTTATACCATTGTTTAGATCTCATATAAAAGGAAGATGTTAAATTAATACTGTGCCCCCGCCCCATGATACTGGGAATAACTCATCAAGAAATACCCTAAAACAATTAAACAAGAATTATACCAAAGAAGGAATTTGTATTACATATAAAAAATGCCATATACATGAGTGGAAAGAAAAAACCAGTAGCATAATCTAGATATATTTAAGTGTCCAGATGTCTATCACCGTGTCAGCAAAATCTAGTTCCTATTTCTTTTGCCACTTAAAAAATGTTTTTTTTTCTAAATCTTAACCACAAATAACTCTAGTAATTTGATGTAATCAATAATTGACACCTTTTTTTCACTTCAGAATTCTGAACCAATTGAGGGCTAAAGAAGTGGTAAGGCAGCTTTACAACTAAATGTTACCATTATTATTGATGGAGCTATTGACAAACTTGAATTAGGTTGTGTCAAAGGTGA
Organism: Rhinolophus sinicus; assembly: GCF_057876585.1. NCBI lineage: Eukaryota > Metazoa > Chordata > Mammalia > Chiroptera > Rhinolophidae > Rhinolophus > Rhinolophus sinicus. The sequence goes on from NC_142518.1 coordinate 89,737,895, forward strand.
ACCCCAATAATAGACAGTGTATAGTAAACTGCTGGTCTCTCCCTGCAGGGCAATAACCTGGCATTGAAAGATATGGCACAAAGTAGCTGAGCAAAATAAATATTCTCTGACTGAGCTTAAAGACAAAGGGAGAGGGTGCTGAGTTCTGCATGCTCAGTTTCTTCTCTTGGATTTACCAATAGGATAATTAATTCATCTTCCTCTAAGTGAGGGATTCAATAAGGGAAAGCACAAAGAAGCTAGGAATTCCCCAATTGATGTTCCTACAATAGATATTCTGGATAAAATAGATGTTTCAGATGTTTCCTGCTCTACCACATCCATTGTGACACACACAATCAAGCAAACTTCATTCCATGAAAAGGTAATGCAACATATAAGCAATAGGTGTCCTGGTTAAAAACTCAGGTGTTAGAACCAGACAAAGGTAAGTATGAGTTTCAGCTATACAAATTACTAGCTGTGTGACATGAAGCAAGTTAATTTCAGAATTCCCATACCTACAACTATAAATCACAATGGGATTTATAGATGATGTAATACAGAACTGTACACCTGAAATCTATGTAATTTTACTAACAATTGTCACCCCAACAAATTTAATAAAATTAAATTTAAAAAAAAATGTATAATGCCAGGGGTGTACTAGACTAAGCCAGGGGATCACTGCATAAATTATGTAAATGCCTAACCACACAAAAAATGTTTATACGAAACAAAATAAATGCGAATCTTTTCCTGTTTTAAATCAGAGAAAAAATTACTGGAAAATCTGTGATATTTAACATATTCTTGGGCTAAAAACCAAAACAAACAAATGAAACCTATAGCTAATCATTGAACTCATCTTTCTTAAAGGCTTTAATTAAGGATACTCAAAATATGCCCGAAATTTTCCTTTTTATTTTTTACCTATAAAAAGTTGAACTTTGATCTTCCTTTAACAAGCCAGCCCTAAAGATATTAACTTAAGAAACGTCAAAAAGAAGATTGAGGACAGAAATGAAACACCTACCATTCATTCTTTCTGTGTGAAGCTTTTGCTCCACAGTTATTATTCAGTGCAGCTACAGAGAAAGTTTTTATTGCATTGACCTAAGCCAATTTGATCATGCACAACTCTATTCTTCTTTTCTGTAGGTAAGGGTTTTCATTAAGGAAGTTTGAGGTGAATGAGGTTTAGCTATTTTCCAAACCTCACTGCCAGTTTATAATGAAAGCCAGTATAAAACTAAATTCTGCCGCACATACATTAATTAAATACTCATTAACAAGCAGCAGAAACTGGTCATAAATCTGTTCTGTAAGCTCTATAAAGGTCTAGCTCTCCGTCATTTTAGGTGCCCCCACCACTACCTTGCATGAATGGAAATTCAAGGCAGATACAACATAATTCTAGATGCAAAATTTTTTGGTATAGCCAAAATCAGGCAAATAGAAATACTCTAGAATTTAAACCAGTGACTGTTCACACTGCTGGGGATCAACCTGACAAAAATGCCTCAGTAAATTCCGCTTTTAAAAATTTAATTTTATTTTTATATTAGTTTCAGGGACACAGTCAGCATAATGATTAGACATTTACACCTGTCACAAACTGATAACCATCCCCTAAGTCTACTAACTCTCTGACATTGTATATAGCAGTTACAATATCATTGACTATACTTTACATACCATGAATATATACGAAGTCTGCCAATTACATTTGCAAACTCATCCTAGAAAAAGCGCTATATAACTAATTGCTGAATATCACTACAGTCATCTTCGAATTACACCCCACGGGAAGCTAAGCACTGGCACTAGTGCCTAGTCCAACTTTCAAAGCAATTTTGGACCTCTTTCTGGAATGGCCATCAGAGATGTCATTGTATTACACTTGATGTCCTGAGTGTCATCAAAATGTCTTCCTTTCAATATTTCCTTTATCTTCGGGTAAAGAAAGAAGTCATTGGTGGACAGATCAGGTGAGTAGGGAGGGTGTTCCAATACAGTTATTTGCTTACCGGCTAAAAACTCCCTCACATACAGTGCCCTGTGAGCTGGTGCATTGTCGTGATGCAAGAGCCAAGAAATGTTGACAAAAAATTCAGGTCATCTAACTTTTTCCAGCACCCTTTTCAGCACTTCCAAATAGTATATTTGTTTAACTGTTTGTCCAGTTGGTACAAATTCATAATGCATACTCCCTCTGATATCAAAAAAGATTAGCAACATTGTTTCAACTCTTGATTCGGACTGATGGAACTTATTTTTTGGTGGTGGAGAATTGTCTGACTTCCACTGTGCATTTTGACGTTCTGTTTCAGGGTCATATTGGTTCAACCATGTTTCATCACCAGTGACAACACAGCCCAAAATATTGTCTTGCCTCCCCAAAAGGTCTTGGCATACTTCAACACTCCTTTGCTTTTGTTCATTGGTGAGCTCCTTTGGGACAATTTTTGCACACACCTTTCTCTTGCCAACATTTTCAGTTAAGATTTTCCTAACTGTTTCTCTATCAACATTTACTTGGTCTGCTATGCTTCTCACAGTCAGCCAATGATTTTGACACACAATTCAATTAATGTTTGTAATGTTTTCATCAGTTCTGCTTGTTACTGGCTGCCCTGACCTCTCTTCATCAGTAATGCATTCTCTCCCTACAGAAAAATGTTTAATACATTTGTATACTGCCATTTTCTAAATGGCGTTATCACCACAAACTTGGACTAACATGTCCGTGACTTGACTTCCACTCTTGCCAAGTTTAACAAGAAATTTAATGTGTGTTCACTGCTTTAATTCAAGCTCAGAAATTCTCCCAACAGTACAAAAAAACATGCGACAATAGAGGTGTGACATCATAGAAATGGTTGGGTGAGATAAACCTCTTAAAATCTCCTCTGCATTTTACAACAAATTGAGCAGCTGTAATTCCACAAAGGACTCACCGTGCAGCAGACAAGCAAAATTAAGAGACACGCAATTGAAATCATCTAAAGGTGGGAAAATTGGGCGAGTGGTGGAGGAGGGAAAGGGGAAGCTCGGAGACATAGGCACAATGCAGCCACAGAATGCAGACTGAGCTTGGAGTTCTGAGCTCCTTCCATTAGAGAGCTACCACAGTCACAGGAGAGGGAAGCATTAGGACTGCTAGTGCTCCCCTTATGGCTCACAGTCCCACCTGAGGGATCAGTATACAACAAGGCTGCACTCACCACTTACGGCAGAGACATCAGAGCAAAGATTGAGGGAAGAAGGGTAAAAATGGTGGTTTAAACCTTCACTGCCAAGCAGAGGATGAAAGGCACAGACATGGGGCCTAGCAAACCCCTCACTACCCTTCCGAAGCTCACCCCACCCCCAACTGCCCAGTGCTAAAAGCAGAAGCATACACATGTCAGATCAGAAGAACAAAATAATTGTAGTTCTGAGAACTGTGGCCTGCAGCCACAAACTCGCAGCCCAACTAGTTCTGGCAAAGGGGAGAGAGTCTTGGGTGCATGATTAGCTTTGCTGGTGGTCACCACCATTGCTCAGAGTCACCACTCACAAACCACCCTGCCCCTACACCTACCCAACTTGGCAGATCACTGCTGGGATAAACAGAGACCCTGAAACACCCAGAACCTGAATGTGGTGCAGGAAGAGCTTCTAAACTTCAGAAGCTCTCCACGTCACCACACAGAGGTGGTGCCCTGAGAACCAGGCAGCCTGCTCATGGAAGAGAAGCCCACTTTGGAGGGAATCCCCCCATTGTGTGATAAGCCAGAACAGTGCAGAGAAAACAGAACACTAAAACATGAAAGAGAATAAATGGCTGCAGTACGAGAGAAAATAGAGCATTCTACAAACACCTGCTGGAAAGCAAAAGAAAAACTTCTTCTTATCAACCTTTTGCAATATCCCCTCCTGTAGATGTCTAGGAAGAGAAATAAAAATTAACTGATTGCAATGAATAACCAAGGTAACAAGGCAGGTCAGAAAGAAAATGAAAAGTCTCCAGAAAAGGAAATTAAAGACATGGAAATCTGTTACTTAAATGAAAGAAAATTCAAGATTGCAATTCTGAAAAAACTCAACGAGATGCAAGAAAACAGACAGGCAGTTTAATGAACACAGAAACAAAATCAAAAATCAAAATTAACATTTTACCAAAGATATGCAAATTTTAAAAGGAACCAAATAGAATTTCTGGAGATTAAGAACTCAATAGAAGAAATTAAGAATGAAATAGCCAACTAGGTAGTAGAGTTGACCAGATAGAGGAAAGAATAAGTGACATCGAAGATAGAAATCTAGAAATGGCACAGATGGAAGAGGAAAAAGACATGAGAGTTAAAAGAAATGAAAGAACTCTACAATAACTTTCTGACTCCATTAGAAAGAGCAATATAAGGAGTGACACAATAGGAATGGCGGCAGTGAGCTGGGCTTCTTCAGTTCTCCTCTGAAACTTACCACAAATTGAACATCTATAACCCATCAAAGGAATTTATGCTCATCACACAGAAATGCTAAGAGACTGGGCAAGGATTACTTGTACGTGTGCAAGCCGGGCAAAAGAGAGAAGAGTGAAGAGAGCTGTGTGGAGACACAGCCCACATCTGTGGAGAATGCAGGGGAGCTTCAGTAGATAGCCCAGAGATCACAGGACACAGGCGGTGTGCTATTTCTCTGCATCCCACAGCTGATCTCTCCTACCAAGAGAGCAGCAGATACAGCATTTGAGACAGTAACCTCAGCTAAGATCTCAAGCTGGGCCCCAGCTAGGACAGAAAGACAAAGAGCAAATGCCATACCTGAGCCCCTCCCCCCACTCTCCCACAGCAATCCTACCCCCACCCTTCCAGAGTCTCAAGCTGGTCCCTGAATTGAGGAGCAGTGTCAGATTACAGAGGAGTCATAGACCTCAGGATCTATGCAGCTGTGACCTAGGGAAGAAGCTGGGCCAGGAGAGAAGACACCTACCTCCCAACCCCCACCTTTTCTGGCCTGTGCACAGGGCAATTACAGCTGTGGAGACACATGCAGGGGTCAGCAGCAGGTGACAGAGTCAGCTCTGGGTTTTCAGCAGGTCATAAATCTAATGCCCTCCACACCCTCCAATGGAAGAAGTGCCCTAACACTCAGGAGACATGGGCACAGGGAATAAGCCCACCTTCCAGTGGCTGGCTGTGGTGCTCTCAGTGCATTTCTGCAGGGAGTGCAGAAACTGCACTGACTTTGAAAAAACTACCAACCACACCCTATTGCCCCACTCATCTCGGACTGCAATGCCAAGGTCACTCTGGACACTAGGTCCACAACTCTGCCTCTCCAAGAAGCAGAGGAGTCTTTGTAGCTAGGAGGACAATCTGGAGATACCTTGGGGGGCTCAAGCCGAGACTGACACTGCTTCTCTTTCTTTTTTTTTTTCCTGTATTACTATCATTTTTAGCACACACACACACACACACACACACACACACACACATTTCCCCTTTCTCTATTTTATTTTTTCTATTCCTTGCCCTGTTTTTCCTCACTGTTTCCATTTTTCTGTGTTGATTTTTCATGTATTTTTGATATTTTTGCCAGTGTTGAGGGTTCATTATCAGTTGCATTTACATGCGAGTGTATTTGGTTTTATTTTTGCTGTTGTTTTTGTTATTGTTGTTGTTGTTGCTGTTGTTCTTGTTGATTTGTTTTATCCTGAAATTGCCTTACACCAGGGCCCAGACCAATAGGCACAAGGTTCAACACACCCAGAGGCCAACTCCAGACGAAACCAGAGAAATACCAGGTTTGACGTAGAAGTGACACACCCAAAGGGAATTCTCTATAGGCACAAGAACCCATAGGGGCCAAGCCTCATCTGAAGGGTCAATGCTCATACAGCAGCTCAGCCACAGAGGGCATAGCCAATTCTCACAACTCATCAGCCTAGGAGTCAATCCCACCTACTGACAAGCCAAAAGCAATTAAAGTACAACTTTAACAGGAGAATACATACAACAAAAGGGTCACCTCTGGAGCACACATACAGGAGAATAAGAAAGCAGTGCAAGTCAAATATAAAGGACACATACTACATGAGACCACCAAGCAAAGACTTAGAACCCTAGGGGATCTACCTAATACATTGAAGCAAACATAGAGAGTCAGACAGAATGAGGAAACAAATACACACATTCCAAACAAAAGAACAGAAGAAACCTCCAGAATTGGAACCAAATGAAACAGAGGCAACCAACCTATCAGAGAGAGAGTTTAGAACACTGATGTTAAGATGTTTAAGGAGTTTAGTGACCACATAAATAAGGATAGAGAAATCATAAAGAACAACCAGTTAGAACTAAAGAATGCAATAACTGCAACAAAGAACACACTGGATGGAATTACCAGCAGGTTAGATAAAGGAGAGGATCAAATCATCAATCTAGAAAACAAATAAGCAGAGATAACCCAAGCAGAATAACAAAAAGAAAAGAGAAGTTTAAAAAATGAAAATGGTTTGAGAGACCTGTGGGAAAACATCAAGCTCAACAACATGCACATCATATGAATTCCATAGGGTCAAAAGAGGGAGCAAGGGATCGAGAAAATATTTGATGAAATAATGACCGAAAACTTCCCTAACCTGGTAAAGGAAATCAACATACAAGCCAAGGAAGAGCTGAGAGTTCCAACCAAGATGAACCCAAAGAGGCCCACACCAAGGCACATTATAGTTAAAATAGCAAAGATTAAAGACAAAGAGAGAATCCTAAAAGCTATAAGAGAAAGAAAGTGGGTTACATACAAGGGAACTCCTCAAAGATTATCACATGAGTTTTCTAAAGAAGCTTTGCAGCCAGCAGGTAGTGGCAGGAGTTATTCAAAGTGATGAAAAGCAAAGGCCTAAAACCTAGATTGCTTTATCCAGCAAGGCTATCATTTAAAAATGAAGGACAGATAAAGAGCTTTCCAGAAAAAAATAAGCTAAAGAAATTCATTATCACCAAGCCAGCAATGCAGGGAATGTTAAAAGGGCTTCTGTAAACAGAAGAAAGATGAAAACAATCTAATAAAGAACAGAAATACAAATAGCAAAATGGCAATAACTATGTACCTATCAATAATCAGTTTAAACATAAAAGGATTAAATGATCCAATCAAAAGGCATAGGGTGGATGAGTGGATAAGAAAACAAGATTCTTGCATATGCTGTATACAAGAGACTCACTTCAGATCAAAAGAAACACACAGGCTGAAAGAGAAGGGTTGGAGTAAGATATTTCATGCAAATGGAAATGAGAAAAAGTTGAAGTAGCAATACTTATATCAGACAACATAGACTTTAAAATGAAGAGCATATTGAAAGAAAAAGAGGGACACTACATAATAATAAAGGGATCAATCCAACAAGAGGACATAACCCTAGTAAACATCTAAGCACCCACCATAGGAGGACATAAATATATAAAACAAATACTGACTGACATAAAGACAGAGATCAAAATTAACATTATCATAGTAGGGGACTTCAAGACACCACTGTCCACAAGGAACAGATCCTCTGGATGCAGAATAAATACGGAAAGAGAGGCCTTAAATGACACATTGGATCAGTTGGACTTAATTTATATTTTTCAGAGCAATTCACCCCAAAGCTGCAGAACACACATTCTTCTCAAATGCACATGGAACATTTTCTGAGATAGACAATATGTTACGCCACAAAACAAGTCTCAATAAATTTAAGAAAATTGAAATCATATCAAGGGTCTTCTCTGACCAGAGCCTTATGAAATTAGAAATCAATTACAACAAAAAAACTGGAAGACACACAAATGCATAAAGGCTGAATAACATGTTGGGGGATCAAATATATGGTGATGGAAGGAGAACTGACTCTGGGTTATGAACACACAATGGGATTTATAGATGATGTAATACAGAATTGTGCACCTGAAATCTATGTAATTTTACTAACAATTGTCACCCCAATAAATTTAATAAAATAAAAAGTAATAATAAAATAATGAATGGGTCAACAATGAGATCATGGAAGAAATCAAAAGATATCTCAAAACAAAGGAAAATGAAAACAAAAAGGTGCAAAATCTATGGAATGCAGCAAAAGCAGTCCTAAGAGGGAAATTCATAACAATGCAAGACTACCTAAAGAAACAAGAAAAATCACTAATCAAGAGTTTGTCCATACACTTAAGGGATCGTGGAACCTAACAGCAAAGTAAGCCCAAATGGAGTACGAGGAAAGGCATAATAAAGATCAGAGTGGAAATAAGTGAAATAGAGACCAAAAACACAATACAAAAGATCAAGAAAACCAAGATCTGGTTTTTCAAGATAAACAAAATTGAGAAAACTTTAGCCAGACTCATAAAAAAAGAGAGAGAGAGTGGACCAGAATTAATAAAATCAGAAATGAAAGAGGAGAAGTGACAACAGATGCCACAGAAATATATTAAAAAAAAAAGAGAGAGAGAAAGAAAGAAATTACTATGAGCAAGTATACGCCAACAAATTAAACAGTCTGGAAGACATGGATAATTTTCTACAAGCATGCAACCTTCAAATGCTAACTCAAGAAGAAATAGAAAATCTGAATGGACTGGTTATTACCAGGGAAATTGAATCAGTAATCAACAAGATCCCAACAAACAAAAGCCCTGGACCAGATGGCTTTAGAGGTGAATTTTACAAAACGTTCAAAAAAGATTATCACCTATTCTCAAGCTCTTCCAAAAAAAATCCAGAAGGAGGGAAGACTCCCAATCACTTTTTACGAAGCCACTATCACCGTGATCCCAAAATCAGACAAAGACTCCACAAAAAAGAGAAAACTACAGGCCGATATTTCTATGGAACGTAGATGCAAAAATCCTCAACAAAATATTAGTGAACAGAATTCAGCAATACATTAAGAAGATCATACACCATGATCAAGTGGGATTCATCCCTGGTATGCAAGGGTGGTTCAACATCTGCAAATCAGTTAATGTGATACACCATGTTAACAAAATGAAAAATAAAAATCATGTGATCATATCAATAGATGCAGAAAAAGCATTTGATAAAATCCAGCAGCCACTTATGATAAAAACCCTTAAGAAAGTGGGAATACAGTGATCATATCTCAACATAATAAAGGCCATATATGATAAACCCACAGCTAACATCATACTCAATGGGGAAAAGCTAAAACCATTCCCCCTATGATCAGGAACAAGGCAAGGTTGACCACTTTCTCCACTTGTGTTCAACATAGTGCTGGAAGTTCTAGCCACAGCAATCAGACAAGAAAAAGAAATAAAAGGCATCCAAATTGGTAAGGAGGAAGTAAACTTGTCATTGTATGCAGATGATATGATACTATATATAGAGAACCCTAAAGCTCCTCCAAGAAACTATTAGAGCTGATAGATGAATTTAATAAAGTAGCAGAATATAAAATTAATATTCAGAAATCAGTTGCATTTGTATATACCAATAATAAAACATCAGAATGAGAAGTTTAAAAAGCAATCCCATTTACAATTGTTCCAAAGTCTATAAGATACCTGGGAATAAATTTAACCAAAGAAGTAAAAGATCTGTACTCACAAAATTATAAGACACTGAAGAAAGAAATGAAAGAAGATACAAATAGATGGAAACACATACCATGTTTATGGATAGGAAGAATTAACATAGTTAAAATGTCCATACTGCCTAAGGCAATATACATATTCAACACAACTCCTATCAAACTACCAACGACATTTTTCACAGAAATAGAACATATAATCCTAAAGTTTATATGGGGCCATAAAAGACCCCGGATAGCCTCAGCAATCTTGAGAAATAAGAACAAAGTGGGAGGTATAACAATACCTGACATCAAATTATACTACAAGTCTACAGTAATCAAAACAGCATGGTACTGGCATGAAAACAGACAGATATATCAATGGAACAGAATGGAGAGTCCAGCAATAAATCCATGCCTATATGGCCATTTAATCTACGACAATGGAAGCAAGAATCTACGGTGGGGTAAAGACAGTCTTTTCAATAAATGGTGCTGGGAAACCTGGAGAGACACATGCAAAAAAATGAAGCTGGACCACCTCCTTACACCATATACAAAAATAAATTCAAAATGGCTTAAACACTTATATGTAAGATCTGAAACCATAAAATTCCTTGAAGAAAATATAGGAAGAAACTTCACAGACATTACCCAGAGTAAGATTTTTACTGATATATCCCCTCGCGTGAGGGAAGTAAGAGAAAAAATAAACATGTGGGATTACATCAAACTAAAAAATTTTTCACAGCAAAGGAAGCCATCAATAAAACAAAACGGGATCCTACTGAATGGGAGAACATATTTGCCAATGATATATCGGATAAGGGGTTAATATCACAAATTTATAAAAAACTCACTCAACTCAACTCCAAAAAATCAAACAACCCAATTAAAAAATGGGCAGAGGACATGAAGAGACATTTTTCTAAAGAGGACATACAGATGGCAAACAGACATGAAAAAATGCTCAACCTCACTAATCATTAGAGATATGCAAATAAAAACCACAATGAGATACCACCTCACCCACTCAAAATGGCTTTCATCAATAAATCAACAAACAACATGTGCTCATGAGGTTGTGGAGAAAAGGGATCCCTCATGCACTGCTAGTGGGATTGAAGTTTGGTGCAGCCACTATGGAAATCAGTATTGGAGATATCTCAGAAACTGGACACGGAATTACCTTATGACCCAGCAATTCCACTCCTAGTTATCTGTACAGAGAAATCCAAAACACTAATTTGACAAAATTTATGCACCCCTATGTTTATTGCAGCACTAGTCACAATAGCCAAGACATGGAAACAACCAAAATGCCCATCGGTAGATGACTGGATCAAGAAACAGTGGTACATTTATGCAATGGAGTATTACACAGCCATAAAGAAGAATGGAATCTTAACATTTGCAACAATATGGATGGACTTGAGAACATTATGTTAAGTGAAATCAGTCCGAAGGAGAAAGACAAATACCATATGATCTCACTTGTATGTGGAATCTAAGGAATAGAATAAATGACCAAAGTAATCAGAAACAGTCTCAGAAATATAGAGGAAAAACTGAGTCTTGATAGATGAGAGAGGTATGGGGATGTTGCAGAAGATGAGGGGATTAGAAAGTACAATTGGCAATCACAAGATTGCTGTGGGTATACGAAATTAGTTTGGGGAATATAATCAATAATGCTGTAAATACTTTGTAGGGTATCTGATGGACACTTGTCTTATTAGGGAGAGCACTTCGGGGACGTTGTAGATGCCTGATCACTGTGCTGTACACCTGAAGCTGAAGCTGAATGATAATGAATGTCAACCATAATTATATATATATATATATATATATATATATATATATATATATATATATATATATATATATATATATATATTTTCCCCCCCACAGGAAGTGTAGTACAGCATAAGAAATAGACAATGGAAATGTCATGCCTGTATGCAATGTCAGAGGGGTAGTTGATTGGGAGAGTGGAGTTATCACTTTGTGAGGGGTATAAATGTCTTACATTGTTTTGTACACCTGACACTAATAACAATAATAATGAAGAAAGAGCAATATAAGAATGGGCATACCAGAAGGAGAAGAAAGGGAGAAGGAAACAGGGAGCATATTCAAACAAAAAGTCGGTGCAGCCAGATAGCTCAGTTGGTTAGAGCTCAGTGCTATAAACAACAAAGTTGCCAGTTCGATCCCGGCATGGGACACTGTGAGCTGCACCATTCACAACTAGATTGAAACAACTACTTGACTTTGAGTTGATGGGTCCTGGAAAAACACAATAAAACAAATAAAAGTTTTTAAACAAACAAACACACAAATAGTCAAGGAGAACTTCCCAAACTTGTGCAAAGAACTGGATCTTCGAATCCGAGAAGGAAACAGGACACCTAATTACCTCAATCCCAATAGGCCTTCTCCAAGGCACATTGCCTTGAAACTGTCAAAAATTAAGGACAAACAAACAATCTTCAAGGAAGCCAAGGAAAAGAAGATGGTAACCTAGAAAGGAAAACTCATTAATTATCATCACATTTTTCAGCAGAAACTCTACAAGGTAGGAAGGAGTGAAATCAAATATTCAAACTACTGAAAGTCAGAAATTATGAGCCAAGAATAATATATCCAGCTAAAATATCCTTTAGATATGAAGGCAGAATAAAGATATTCGCAGATACATGGAAGCGGAGGGAATTTTGTATCACACAATCTGCACTGCAAACAATATTGACGGAGGCTATTCAACCTGAAACAAAAAAGCAGAATACAAAACCATAAATAGTATTACAAACAGACAGAAGCAGGAAATAGCAACACCTGACCAAAAAGGAAACTATACACTTAAACATAACAAAGAAGGAAAAGAACACTTAAAAAAAAAAAAAAAGAAGAAGAAGAAGAAAAACACAACTTGCTACTGCAATGCAGAAACCAACTCACAGCATAAATAAGGATAATTTGTGACCCTATAATGCAACCATACGGTGTATCCAAGAGACACATCTCAACTACAAGGACAAATAAAGACTGAAAGTGAAAGGGTGGAAACTGACACTCCAAGAAATTAGTACTCAGAGAAAACAGGAGTACCCATACTGATATCAGATGAAACAAATTTCATGGTAAAAAAAGGTAACAAGAGACAAAGATGTACATTTCATAATGATACATGGGACTATACAACAATAATACATAACAGTCATCAATATGTATGCCCCTAATCAGGGAGCACCAAAATATACCAAGCAACTACTAACAGAACTAAAGGAGAAATTGACCAAAACACAATTATAGTAGGGGACCTAAATACATCATTGACAGCTATGGATAGATCATCCAAACAGAAAATAAACAATGCAATAGCAGCCCTAAAAGACACATTAGATGGAATGGACATAACTGACATTTATAGAGCACTTTATCCTACAACATCAGACTATATGTTCTTTTCTAGTATACATGGAACCTTCTTAAGGATAGACCATATAATGGGACATAAAACTAGCCTCAGCTAATTTAAGAAGGCTGAAATCATACCAAGCATATTCTGCGATCAGAAGGCTTTGAAATTGGATATCAACTGCAAAAAGAAAGCAGGAAAAAAACACAAATACATGGAGATTAAACAACATACTTTTAAAGAATGACTGGGTCAAAGAAGAAATTAGAGGAGAGATCAAAAGATACACAGAAACAAATGACCAAGAAAATATATCCTACCAAAATTGTTGCAATGCAGTTTTAAGAGGGAAATTTATATTATTACAGGCCAATCTCAAAAAGAAGAAAAATCCCAGATAAGAAACCTGATATCATACCTTAAAGAACTAGAAGAAGAAGAACAAATGAAACCCAAAGTCAGCAGAAGGAAGGACATAATAAAAATCAGAGCTGAACTAAGTGAAATGGAGAACGAATGTTTTATTTTCTCTCTGACTGCAGCCTTTTTTCTCTCTCTCACATGGTAGTGCTATGTTTTCTCTGTACTATTTCAGCTACTCATACAACGGAGGGATTCCCCGGGAGACGGGCTTCTCCTCTGTTAATAGTTCTCCAACAAGGATGGTTCAACATACGCAAATCCATCAATGTGATACATCACATAAACAAAATAAAGGACAAAAATCATATGATTATATCAATGGATGCAGAAAAAGCATTTGACAAGATACAACATCCATTTATGATTAAAACACTTAATAAAATGGGTATAGAAGGAAAATACTTTAACATAATAAAGGCCATATATGAGAAGCCCTCGGCTAATCTCGTAATTAATGGAGAAAAACTGAAGCCCTTTGCTCTATGTTCAGTAACACAACAGGGATGAAAAAAAAAAAAATAGTTCGCCTGTGTCACAGGCCGCAGTGTCCGTGTGGGTATGCAGAGAGCTTTCGAAATTCCAAAGCTCTTATTGCACCATATTCAGAGCCAGTATATTTCAACCATTCTGTTTACTTCTGCAGGTATCCGCCAAGATAGGTGGTGCCAGGGACGGGGTGAGTTGTGAGAGGTGGCCAACAGCAATGCTGGCGACCACCACCACAGCCGGTCCTGCTTCCACAGCTCCCTCTGCTTTGCCGGAACTAGTTGGGCTGCAAATCTGTGTCTGTGGTCCACAGTTCTCAGTACAGGAAATATTCTGTTCTTTTGATCTGACACTGCTAGTGTTCCGCTTCTAGCACCGGGCATGTGGGGGCAGGGCGAGATCTGGTGGTGTAGAGAGGGCACGGGTAGTCTCAGTGCCTAAAGTTTTTGTTCTCTGTGTCAGTGAGTGGTTAAACCACTGTTTGCAGCCTTCTTCCATCAGTCTTTTCTCCGAGGTGTCTGCCGTGAACGTTGGGTTCAGCCATGTTATATGCTGTCCCCTCAGCCCTGTTGGCCATAAATGGAGCCCTAGCAGTCAGAGTGCTTCCCTCTCTGGCAGCTGAGGTAGTTCTGGATGCAGCGAGCTCAGAGCACTGAGTATGTCTGGTTCCTCCGCCCGCCCATCTCAGTCTCTGCACTTCTCCTTTCCCTCCTCCCCCGCTTGTGCAATTCGCCCACCTTTAGGTGAATTTAGTAGTGGGCCTCTTCGTCTTGTCTCTCTGCTGCACAGGGATTCCTTTTTGGAGTTATTGTTGTTCGATTAGTTGTAAATTCCAGGGGAGCTTTACAGAGGCTCTCCTTCCGCTGCCATTTTGATGACGTCCCATCGATCGAAAGTTTTTATTATAAATGGATGCTGGATTTGGTCAAATGATTTTCTGCATCTATTTATATGACCATATATTTTTTGAAAGATTCTTGTTGAAATATACTTAACATACAATATTACATTAGTTTCAGGTGTATATAATAGTTATTCAACAGTACCTACGTGTCACTATACATCTTTATTACCACAGCAGTGATTATATTTTCTATGCTAAAGAAGTCATCACCATGATAAGTCCAGCAACCATCTGACACTCTGACACTATCATAATATTATTGACTATATTTTTATGTTGTATATTGTATCTCCAAGACTTATTTTTTTAAATATCTGTAACTTTGAACTCTTATTCTTCTTTATATTTTCCTCTCTTTTTAATTTTTCAATTAGAGTTTACATTTAATATTATTTTATATTAATTTCAGGAATACAGCATAGTTGTTAGGCATCTATATTATTTAGTAAGTTATCCTCCTGACTAATGCCTACCTGGCACTATACATAATCATTACCATATTATTAATTATATTCCCTATATTTTCATCCCCATGACTATTTGGTAACTACCAATTTTTATTTCTTAATCTCTTCACCTTTTTCATTCTGCCCCCAACCCCCTTCCCATCTATCACCCTGATAGACCTAGTAACCATCTGACACCAGACATAGTTATTACAATATTATTGACGATATTCCTTATGCTGTAACCTACATCCCCATGACTACTGTGTAACAACTAATTTGTGCTTCTTTATTCCCTCCCATTTTCACCTACGCCCAATCCCACTACCATCTGGCAACTATCAAAATGCTCTCTGTATCTATGCATTTGTTTCTGTTTTATTTTTTGTTATTTTGTTCTTTATAGTTCACTTATAAGTGAAATCATAGGACATTTGTCTTTCTCTGCCTGACTTACTGCACTCAGCACAATATCCTCTAGGTCCATCCATATTGTCGCCGATGGCAAGATTTTGTTCTTTTCTATGGCTGAGTAATATTTCACTTGAATATATGTACCACCTCTTCTTTATCCATTTATCCTCTGAGAAACACCAAGGTTGCCTTCATATCTTGGCTTCTGTAAATCATGTTTCAATGAACATACTGATGAACACATCCCCTGGAAGTAGCATTTTGGGTTTGTTCACATAAATACCCAGAAGTGGGATTACAAGGTCCTTCTTTGTCTTTTGTTATGGTCTTTGTTTTAAAATCTATTTTGTCTGGTGTAAAAATTGCTACCCCAAATTTTGTTGTTTCTTTCCATTTTCATGAACTATCTTTTTCCATCCCTTTACTTTCAGTCTATGTGTGTCTTTCGATCTGAAGTGAATCTCTTGTAGGCAGCATATGTAAGGGTCTTGTTTTCTTACCTGTTTAGCTCCCCTATCTTTTTATTTAATACACTTCTATTGGAAGTAATGTTGACAGGTATGTAGTTATTGCCAATTTATTATTCATATTTGTTATTTTTCTTCACCTTAAAGAAGTCCCTGTAAGATTCCTCGTAATACTGGATTGGTGGTGATGAACTCCTTTAGCTTTTTCTTGTCTGAGAACCTCTTTATCTGTCCTTTAATTTGAAATGATAGCCATGCTGGATAGAGGAGACTTAGATGTAGATCCCTGCCTTACACGACTACTAACTGCTTTTCTCTTACTACTTTTAAGATTCTCTCTTTGTCTTTAACATTTGCCATTTCAATTATGATGTGTCTTGGTGTTGGCCTGCTTGGGTTCATCTTGTTTGGGACTCTCTGCACTTCCTGGGCTTGTATATCTTTTTCCTTTGCCAGGTTAGGGAAGTTTTTTTGTCATTATTTCTTCAAATATGTTTTTTTTTTTTTTTTTTTACGTTTTTTATTAGTTTCAGGTGCACAAAACAATGTAATAGATATTTATCATTTACATCCCTCACACAGTGACAAGCCCCCTCCCCCATCCACCCACTACCCCTCTGACATCGCACACTGCCATTACATTTCCAGTGTCTCTATTCCTAATGCTGTACTCTGCTTCATTCATATATATATATATATATATATATATATATATATATATATATATATATATATATATATATAATTGTAGTTGACATTCATTACTGTTCAGCTTCAGCTTCAGGTGTACAGTGCATTCCTTGCTCTTTCTCTGTTCTCCTTCTGTTACCCCTATAATGCAAATGTTGGTACACTTGAGGTTGTCTGAGAGGCCCTTTAAACTGTCCTCAATTTTTTCATCTCTTTACTCTTTTTGATGATCTGTTTGGCTGTTTCCTGCTACCTTATCTTCTAAATCACTGATTTGATACTCTGCTTTATCTAATCTACTGTTTATTCCCTGTAATGTATTCTTCATTCCAGTTATTCTATTCTTTATTTCTGACTGGTTCTGAATTGTGTCTTCTATCTCCATTTTTATATGTCCTATCACTTTGTTGAAGTTCTCCCTGAGATCACTGAGCATCCTTATTATCAGTGTTTGGAACTGTGCATCTTGTAGGCTACTTATCTTCATTTTGTTTAGTTCCTTTTCTGGAGCTTTTCTCTGTTCTTTTATTTGGGACATGTTTTTCTCCCCATTGTGGCTGCCTTCCTGTGTTTGTTTCTATGTATTACATAGGGCTGCTATGTCTCCTGGTGTTAGTAGAGTGACCTTATATAGTAGGTGTGCTATAGGGCTCAATGGCGCAATCATCCTGGTAACTTGAGCCATGTACTCCAGGTATGTCCCTTGTATGGGTTATATGTGCCCTCCTTTTGTAGTTGATCATTGATTGCTATCTCCACATCAATGAGAGGGATTGATCCTCGGGCTCACTTGTTGTGAGGACTGGCCTTGAATAATGGGCTGGCTCTACAGAGAAGGATCTGCCTCGGCAGGGCTGTGGTGCCTGCTCAATCTGCCCCTTAGGTGTGTCATCCTTGGAGACAGCTAGGTGTTGCTCCAGATCATTTTGAACCTAGCTTTAGGAGTTGCCAGACCCAGGGACACCTGGGAGGGGACCCGCTACAGATCAAATTCAGCCATAGCCTGAGGCCCACCTGGGGCCACCTGGCAGGACCCACAAAGAAATCCACAGATGGCCACCACCTTGGCCATTCTTGTAAGTGCCTTGAGAGGCCAAGTCACAAACCAAGGCTGGCTGCTGCTAATGCCAGGCTTAGGGCTGCTCAAGCCAGATGCTGCCTGTCAGTTCCAGGAGCCTTTGGGAGACCCTAGGAAAGTCTGCAGCATGAGCCAAGGCAGGCAGTTTGTACTGACCATATGATTTTATATTTCATTTTGTTTATGTGGTGTGTCACATTAATTAATTTGGGATATTGAACCAATCTTCATCCCAGGAATTAATCCCACTTGATCATAGTGTATGATTTTTTATTGTATTGCTGAATTCAGTTTGCCAATATTTTGTTGAGGGTTTTGGATATATGTTCACCAGGGATATTGGCATACACACACACACACACACACACACACACACACACTCACATTTAATGCCTTTGTCTGGTTTGGAATCAGGGTAAAGGTAACCTTGTAAAATGAGCTTGGGAGCTTTGCCTCCTATTGAATTTTTTGGAATAGATTGAAAAAGATAGGTGTTAATTCCTTTGGAATATGGGTAAAGTTCACCTGTAAAGCCATCTTGCTCAGGACTTTTTTTGGTTGAGAGTTTTTTGGTTACTGATTTGTTTTTATTACTGTGTTTCACAGAAAATAAGACCTAGCCGGAAAACCAGCTCTAATGCATCTTTTGGAGCAAAAATGAATATAAAACCCAGTCTTATTTTACTATAATATAAAACTGGGTCTTTATAAAATAACATAATAATATAATATAATGTAATAAATACTAGGTCTTATATTAAGTTTTGCTCCAAAAGATACTCTAGAGCTGATTGTCCAGGTAGGTCTTATTTTGGGGGAAACACAGTAGTAGCAATTGGTCATTTCAGATTTTCTGTTTCTTCTTGATTTGGTCTTGGGAAATTGTATGCTTCTAGGAATTTATCCATTTCTTCCAGATTGTCCAATTTAATCATTTGCCATATAATCATTTGTAGTATTTTCTCATAACACTTTGTATTTCTGTGTTGTCACTTGTAACTTCTCCTGTTTAATTTCTGATTTTATTTATTTGTATTCTCTTTTTTTTCTTGATGAGTCTAGTTAAAAACTATTAATTTTGTTTATTATTTCAAAGAAACAACTCTTAGTTTCATTGATATTTTGTATTGTTTTGTTAGATCTTTTGTACTGTTATTTCATTTATTTCAGCTCTGATCTTTATTATTTCCTTTCTTCTATTCACTTAGGGCTTTGTTTGTACTTCTTTTACTAGTTCATTTAAGTATAAGGTTTTATTGTTTATTTGAGATTTATTGTACTTTTTTTTAATTTTGCATCTTTATGAATTTTTTATTTTTTTTAAATGTATTGGGGTGACAATTGTTAGCAAAATTACATAGATTTCAGTTGTACAATTCTGTATTACATCATCCATAAATCCCATTGTGTGTTCACCACCCAGAGTCAGTTCTCCTTCCATCACCATATATTTGAGGCAGGCCTGTATTGCTATGAATTTCCTTAGACCTGCTTTGCCTGTGTCCCACAGATTTTGGGTCTTTTTTACCCCCATTTTCATTTGTCTCAAGATTTCTTTTTATTTCTTCCTTCATCTCAATGTTAACCCAGTCATTGTTTAATAGCATGCTATGCAGTCTCCATGTGTTGTTGTGTTTTTCAGCTTTTGTTTGTTTGTTTATTTTGTAATTGATTTCTAGTTTCATACCATTTTGGTCAGAGATGTTGGTTGATATGATTTCATACTTTAAATTTTTGAGACTTGTATTGTGGGCGACCATGTGGACTATCTTGGAAAATGTTTCATGTGCACTTGAAATGAACATATATTATGATTCTTTGGAGTAAAATGTCCTAAAAACATCAATTAAATCTACATGCTCTGATGTGTCATTTGGGACCACTGCTTTTCTGTTGATTTTCTGTCTGGAAGTTCTGTCCGTTGATGTCAATGGGGTGTTAAAGTCATCTACTATGACTGCATTACAGCCAATCTCTCCAATTATTTTGGTTAATATTTGTTTTATATATTTAGGTGCTCATCTGTTGGGTGCATAAATGTTTACAAGCATTATATCCTGTTGTGGGATTGAGCTCTTTATCATTATGAAATTCCCTTCTTTGTTTATTATAGCCTTTGTTTTAAAGTCTATTTTGTCTGATGAAAGTATTGCTATCCCAACTTTTTAAAAATTTCCATTTGCATAAAATATATTTCGATCCCATTATTTTCAGTCTGTGTGTGTCTTTTGATATGATGTGAGTCTTTTATAATCAGCATATATGTGGGTCTTGATTTCTTATACATTCAACTACACCATATCTTTTGATTGGAGCTTTTAATCCATTTACATTTGAAGTGATTATTAGTCAGTACTAGTTATTGCCATCTTCTTATTTATATTTATATTTCTCCCCTTTTTCTTCTTAAAGAAGTCCCTTTAGCATTTGTTATAATACTAGTTTAGTGATAAACTCCTTTAGCTTTCCCTTGTCCGAGAAGTTCTTTATAGCTCCTTCAATTTTAAATGATAGCCTTACTGGGTAGAATAATCTTGGTTGTAGGTCCTTTCTTTTTATCACCTTGAATATTTCATTCCAATCCCTTCTGGCCTAGAAAGTTTCTGTTCAGAAATCAGCTGAAAGTGTTGTAGGAGCTCCTTTGTAAGTAACTAGTTGCCTTTCTCTTTTTGTCTTTAACCCTTGGCATTTCATTACGATTTGTCTTGGTATTGACCTCTTTGGGTTCATATTATTTGGGACTCTCTGTGCTTCCTGAGCTCGTATGTCTATTTCCTTCACCAATTTTGGGAAGTTTTTAGTCATTATTTATTCAAATATGTTCAGTATCCCTTGCTGTCTCTCTTCCCCTTTTGGTGATTTATAATGGAATGTTGTTATGCTTCATGTTGTCCAGATATACCTTAAACTATCCTCATTTTTCATATTCTTTTTTTTTTTAATTTTTGCTTTTCCAATGGGATGTTCTCTGCTGCCTTATCTTCCAAATTGCTGACTTAGTCCTCTGTTATTTATATCTAGTCTGTTGTTGATTCCTTCTAGTTTGTTCTTCATTTCAGTTGTTCTATTCTTCAAATCTGACTTTTTATAATTCTTTGTATGCCCTTTTTTATGCTTACTATCTCTTTGTTCAAGTTCTTCCTAAGTTATTTGAGCATGCTTATAATCAATGTTTTGAACTCTGCATCCAGTATGTTGCTTGCCTCCATTTTATTTAATTTATGTCTGGAATTATCTCCTGTTCTTTCATTTGGGACATGTTTATTTATCTCCTCATTTTGGCTGCATCTCTGTTTGTTTCTATGTATTAGCTAGATCTTCTATATCTTCCAGTCTTGGAAGGTTGGGTTTATGTAGTGGGTTTCCTGTGTATTTCTCCAGGGGTATTTCTTGTGTTGGTTGTGTGTACCCTGGTGTTGTAGTTGAGATTTGATTGCTGTTTGCACATCATTGGGTGGGGTTGAACCTCAGGCTTACTGGCTCTGAGGATTGGTCACTACCAAAAAGTAAGAGTTTCTGTGTGGGGACTGACCCCTTGGAGCAGGTTTTAACCCAGCAGGTTTTGGTGCCTGCTGAGACCACCCATTGCATCAATGCTTGTGGGGCTCATGGATGGTGATCTTTGAGGTCTGATTATGGCCTCCATATGTGTGGGTTTGGGGGCCTCTTGGATGGGGCTCTTGTGCAGGTCAAGTTCAGCCTTTGCCTTATGACTGACTCAGGGGTACCTGGTAGGAGACACAAAAGAGTCTATTGTTGGTTGCTGCCTGTGATGGTCTGGTGGCTCATGGGAGAGGCCACACTGATAACCAAGGCCATATCCAGCCATTACCAGGCCTGGGGCAGTACAAAAAAGGCCCAGGGTACCCCAAGACCTTCTGCCACCTTCAGCTGCCCATAGGCTCAGCTACTAAGAGTCTTGGGCAGTACTTCAGTTGGATGAGGCAGGGCATCAGGAAGTAACGAGGGTGGTGTGATTAGTGTTCAGCAGATTTAGGCAGTTTCAGGTTTGGCATCAGTGTTGAGCCTGAGGCCAATCAACAAGAGGCACAGAGCAGACCAAGGCCTGTCACCCTCTCCCTGGGGCCTGTGGACCCATAACAATTGTCCAAGAAAGACTGCAGTACAGGCCTAGACTGGCTGCCTGCTCCTGAAAGTGCCTCTGGCAGTGTGCAAGTCAGATAGGTCAGGGTCTCAAGGGGTCACCAGGGTGGAATGAATGGATTTCACCAGGTTAATGCAGGTTCAGATTTGGCTGTGTCGGAGGAGGAATGATAGCACACACCCACAGGCTGTATAAGAGGAGGGCTCAACACAGGGAGAATGATGGCTGTCCCTCCAGCCCTTGGCCTGAGGTCTCACCACTCAGCATCTCCTTGTATCTCTCTGACACCTCCTGAGCTGCTGTCTGTCTGCCAGAGCCCAGGGTATGTTTCTGTGAGCAAATGAGTCTGTGTATGGGCCCATTCAGAGGGCACCTGCTTTTCCAGACATCTGTCTCACCCAGATGGACAGAATCTGCTGATTTCACAGCCATATGTTGTGGGGATTCCTCTTCCCTACACTGGTGCCCCAAGCTGGGGAGCCCAGTACAATGCTGGGACCCTTCACTCCTCAAGGGGTGATCTCTGCATCTGAGAGATCCCTCCCAGTTCTCAACCATCACGTGTATGTGTGTGTGTGGGGGGGGGGGCGTGGCAGCCTATATTGTGTAACCTCCCTCCTACCAGTCTTGACATGACTTATTCTTTATATCCTTAGTTATAGGACTTCTGTACAGCTCGTCTTCAGATGGTTCTCAGGTTGATTGTTCTATAATTTAGCAGTAATTTTATTTAATGTAGTTATGGGAGGAGGCAAGCACAGCATTTACCTACTCTGCGATCTTGACCAGACTCTAGAATCATAATTTAAAATGTATATCGGGAATCATTCTCTGACTTAAAAATCTCCAATAGCATTCCAGTCACATTACAATAAAATTCAGACTGCTTATGTTGGCATACATCTCTATATATTGTGTCATCTTCCCCTTTGTCTTCTTGTTTAGTACTATCCAGCCACAACACTTTCATTGATACCTTAGGCATGCATATATCTTTGCCATATCAGAGGGTCTTGCTGTTTCCTCAAACTCTTCATCATATTCTTAGAAGCACCTTCAATTTCTCTGCAGTGCTGGCTTATTCTTACTATTTATGTCTTAGTTTAAACATCACCTTGTCAGAGAGGCCTTGACCATCCAATATAAGTGATGGCCCTCCAATCAGTCTATCTCATCAGACTATTTATTTTCGTCACAGCTCTTTTCACAATCTGTAATTATTTGTTTATCTTTTTATTCTCTGACCCGCCATTACAATGTAAGATCACAAGAACAGAGTCTTTATTTGCCTTACTCTCTGTTCTAGTCCCAGCACTTAAAAGAGTATCACATACATAAAAGGTGTCAAGTAAAATGTGCTAAATAAATATATAGAAAAACAAAATAAAAATAAATATGTGAGGTTCGGGGTGAAGTGAATTCCATCTGCTGGGCAGATATTTTGTAAACTGTGTTGTCATCTGAGATATACCAAATTGCTGTTGTCCATTCCTTTTTTCCTTATCTTCAAATTAATGGATAGTTTGCAATTTCTGTACTTTCATGGAAGAAAGACTGCCATGGCTCATGTGCCACAATTTACATCATTGGTATCATGTAATATTATATTCATTCAGGTATAGATATTATTCACCTCTTTGGGAAGTTGGGGAAACTTCTACTCTATTTTGTTATTTACCCATAAACAGGTGCATGGCAGGTGGCAGGAGCAGGTGGCAGTGGCTATTATGGTGAAGATCATTAGGTTCAGGAGGACCTCTGGCCAGCTGTTCTCAAATTGCATCATGTAGATGCTTGTGCCTACAATCTAGTATCAAGTGCAGTCCTACACAATAATCACGGGGCACCATTCTCCTTTTGAGAGTTATTAACTTTATGATTAACAATTAGCCAACCTGTTTGGAAAAAGAGTCAATTTCAATCAAATTCATTCAGCATTTTCTTTTAAGGAGGGCACAGCTCACAGTGGCCTATGCGGGGATTGAACCAGCAACCTTGGTGTTATCAGCACCACACTCTAAACAAGTGAGCTAACTGGCCACCCCCTCATTCAGCATATTTTTAGCAGCACCTTCTAAAATAAATTTACTCCAGTGAAAAGTAAGGAGCAGGAGAAAAGAGGGAGAAAACATTGACAACCCAGATTTTAAGACCCATTATTAGATTTTAAGATCCATCATTCATAGTTTAGGTTAAACAGAAACATCAACATGAGAAATGTATATAGTAGGGACTTCGGTATTTTTTATATTGATATAAATTTATATCTAATTTATATATTCATGTGTCATTTATTCTGAACAATCCAGCAATTTAAATACTATTGTTTGGTATTTACAGAGGAGGAAACAGAGTCAGAGTTGTTAAATGTTTTTTTTCAAGACTTTATTCAAAGCTACTAATTTGCAACGTCGTTTTCAATCTGTCTGTTTTGCTTCAAAGTCTGCTCTCTTTCAATTATATCATGTTGCCACAGGTGACACAATATATAGGTGTGTCACCTATGGCACAATATATAGAGGTGGCACTATATATATATATATGTATATATATATATATATATATATATATATATATATATATACACACATATATGTGTGTATATGTATATATACACACATATATGTACATATACACATATATATAAAGAAATACACTATATGCATGTATATATATATGTGTGTGTGTGTGTGTGCGTGTGTGTAAATAAATACATAATTAAGAGGAAAAAATGGATTTTAACCTTTTAAGGCAAATATTCTCTTTCCTCAATACTTTCCAGAAATGAGACACAGGCCATAACCTATGTATCCTGGCACAATTTGCCCATTGATTGACTCTAAACTTCTCAAACCTTCTCCACAAAAATGTGTTTATCATAATCAGCTTTTTTCCTGATTCCACTCTGAAAGTCATGACTTTACACCAGTAAGGTAAATCAGACTTTCCTCTAATACAGTGAGAGAAAAATACATAACTGCATATAAAAAGAAATTGTTTCAGACCAGTGCAGAAGAATTTAGTTGCTGAATTACCGTGTTTGCTGAAAATAGGACCTAACCAGAAAACAAACCCTAGCATGATTTTTCAGGATGACATCCTCTGAACGTAAGCCCTAATGCGTCTTTGGAGCAAGCTTTAATATAAGGCCTTATTTTCAGGGAAACGCCGTAGCACAAAGACCTTGCTAAGGTATTCATTCCTATAAGAATACCATGGCCCCAAGGATTAGGTTTGAGTGAGACTCTGGAGGATACTGCAATTTCATTAAAAATATATTTTATAGTCTTATAACTTTCCAACTATCACAAAGAAAAATTAATTTCTAGCTGAAACACAATATCATTCTTTTCTGGCTAGTCCATGAAGATTCAGGGAATGGGTCAAATAAATTTATTGAGTTGTAAAAATATATGATCCAGATATTGTCTAGCTTTCACCTCCCTGACCCATAAACACAGTTGCTCTCTTTCATTCTTCATTTCTGTCAATCCCTATGACAGGCATAGTGGAATCCCCTTCCTCTGTCTTCCCAAACAAAAGCAAAATGAACACAATAATATTTTGTGTAGACCCTCACCATTTCAGTAAAGGTAAACTATTTTCCATCTCCAATACACCCTGAGATCTGTTCTCAGGTTGGAGGGGAATGTGGACTGCAACAGTATTCCTCAGGAGGTCAATGGTGAGGAAGCATGAGGGTGGACATTCATCTGAGCCAGTAGGGAAGGTAAAAGAGCAAAGACCTAATGCAGTATACTGGGTAAAAATGCCTCTAGCTGATGTGTGTAGCTTTCCTTCCAGATATGAATTCAGAAAACTATATAAGAAGAAACTTGGCAGAAATGCTTTAGGTATAGATTATCAAAAACTAAAGAAATTGAAAGTGACACAACTTCCAGACATAGCTTTACTATTCATTATCATCAAGTATTATCTATCAAGTATTTTTGTAATAGTTGGTTTGGAATTTTTGGGGCGGTGGTGAAATATAAGAAACTAGTATTACTAATAAATATAAACCTTGTTAAAAAGACTGTATGATAGACGATGACCAAACAAATGAAAATATAGAGGCTGGTGGAAAAGTATTTGTACCTCCTCAAAATGTTTGCTTACTGTAGGAGAGCTACCCTAGACAGTTATCTGCTACTGAATCCTGCTCTGTCTTGATAAGGGTGTACAAGTTACACCTTGTTGGCTTATAGTCAGCTGGTAAATTACCAAAGTACTCAAATCACCGCTACATAAGAGCCTAATCAAATAAGCCACCTATGTATTTCATAATTTGTATAATAATTCCAGAGATACGGAAAAAGTTCTACGTTTTACCTATACATAACCTCCTCCCAATCCCTGGATCCCATGTTGGGACTGAAATTTGAAGTTCAAGGGGGAAAATATCAGCACAGTCTCACCATTCCAGGAAAATGACAACTATTAACCTCTTCAAGTTGTTTTCATTCCTTACTTTCATAATTAAAAGATTAGATTATTGGGAAATGTAATATCCCAGAGAACTGTACAATTTCCTTCATCAGTAATATGTCTGACAATTTTGGTAGGAACATAACAAACCATAAAAATTGCATTATTTTGTACATGGG
Organism: Rhinolophus sinicus; assembly: GCF_057876585.1. NCBI lineage: Eukaryota > Metazoa > Chordata > Mammalia > Chiroptera > Rhinolophidae > Rhinolophus > Rhinolophus sinicus. Next base: position 89,764,480 of record NC_142518.1, read on the forward strand.
GAAAATACATTTTTTTTTTTGGTCAAACTAGAGAATCTAGAAAACCTGAGTATCATGAAGAAAGAAAAAAAAAAAAAAAGAAAAGCTGAGGCTGCCTCATTGCATCAGCCAGATAACAAAATAAAGATCAATTTAATTTGTCCCTGGTCCTTCTTGGTACCTTGTCAACTGCTTACGCTGGCTGGTTCCATCATTTCAGTTCAAGGGCTATGGTTAGAGTCTCCAAAAGCCAGAGATAGAAATGGGTAGCAAAGGAAAAGGTAACAGTAGGGTTTCTTTGCAAACATCATATCCTACATTTTGAATGAATGACACCTGCATATGGAGAAAAAGGGTAAAGATTCTAACTGCATGTATCTGAAAAATGAATTTGAAAATACCTAATATAAATAAATCAAATTCTAGATATTTCCATTCACACTGTGCTAAACTGTTGGTCATTTTCAAATGCTTTCTTTTTGTCTCTTTAAAAGGCAACAAATAGGTTCTTTGTTTGTTATTGTTGTTATTTTTTACTTCTAGAATTAAAGTTGAATAATTGCCACAATTTATAATGGAAGAGATAGAATCACAAAGAGATCTAATTTGTAGAGATAACATACAATGCAAATTAGAAGTGTTCTCAGTAGTTCAGTTTGAGACAATAGCATCTACTCACATTTCACCCTCATCAGAATGGAAGATAAGGATTTTCAGGATGATATTATTCTGGGATTCATTCTCTTCTCCATTATTTTCCATTCTTTCTGACAATATAGAATAAAAATTACAGCAAAAAATACAGTAAAACATATAGTAAAATAATAAAATATGTTTATTCATTCAGCAAATACTTCTCAAGAACTTACTATCTGCTAAGTATTGTTGTTAATAAAATAGTCAACAAGAAAGACATTGCCCGTATCCAAAGGTAGCTCAAAGTTTATTAAGAGACACAGAGACTCAACAGACATTTTCTATATAGTTCATTGAGTGCAGAGATGGAATAAAATGCAGGGTGCTCTGATATCACACAGGAAGAACATACAACTCATAACCTAAATGAGTGAAGGTAGGTGGGCATGGATCAAGAATACCTTTCCAGAAAAAATAACATATGAAGAGAAGAATTGAAGGATGTGTAGGAATTAATCAAATTAGAGTGGAAATGGAGTCTGGGATGAATGGTCTAAACACAGGTAATAGAATGTAAAACAGAACAAAGGGGGAGAAGAGAGTAATACTTTCAAGAATCTGAAACATATTTAAAAACTTGAGAGAATGTCCAAGATGGTGGGTTAGGTAAGTGCTATGCCTGTTACATCCCAGGACCACACCACAATTACAAATAAATCATAGAACAATCAACCACAAGAATCATCTGAAGACTAGCTAAACAGAACTGCTATAATTAAAGATATAATGAAGAGGGCACATTGAGACTGGTAGGAGGGGTGGAGATGTGAGACAGGCTGACCACAAACCCATAGATAGTGGTAGAACACCAGGAGGGTCACCTCAGTGGTAGAGGTCCCACCAAAGGATAGAGAGGTCCCAGCCCCATGGTGGGCTCCCTAGCCCCAGGGTCCTGTGTCAGGAAGAGAAGTTCTCATAATATCTGGCAGTGAAAATCAGCAAGGCCTCTGTCTCTCTGATCTGGAGACATGGAGAGCAGCAGGAAACCCAGGTGCCCTTATAGAGAGCCCACACACAGTCTTGCTCACTTGCAGGTCCTCACCTGGCCTCTGATGGAAGGGTGTCACATCGGGGGTGGGTGGGTGGTGCCAGAGACATATGGTGGAGGACTGAGGTGTGTGGCTTCAAGGCAAAGGCTGGAGGGACAGCCTCCATTATCCCTGTATGGAACCTGACTCACTTATAGTCTACAGGAAGGTGCCATCTTTTCTATGTTGAACCCTCCCCCAAAGGGCCAAATCTAAGACAGAATTGGTCTGGTAAAATCCATGATTGTATACCACCTTAGCAACACCCTGGGTCCCCGCCCCACACAGCTACTACAGCATTTCCCAGAACACTCTTGACTACTGAGCACCCAACCGTACACCACAAGTTGTGGAAGCCTTTCAAAGCAGCAGAGAACTTGTGGTGGCCCACAATATTTTTAGTATTGGACATTGACCCAAAACCTGCACTGAAGCCACTTTTGGGTGACTCACAAGTATCTGTAGGCCTGAGTGGAGCGGTGGCATGCTGCAGTGTTCTCCGGGCATTTTTGCATAGTGGTCATGGCCCTGCACCAGTGCAAGAACCAAAACTGCACTAACATTGTAAAAAACCATTGCCCACAACCCGTAGGACCTTGGAACCTTGCCCCACCCACCTAATGCCCCATTGCATGAGCATGCTCATTGACTGGGTGGCTGGCCTTGCACCCCAAGCTGCAGAAGCCTTTTATACCAGCAGACAGCTTGAGGCAGCCTGGGGAGTTTTTGGTGGTGGGCAATGACACAAACCCTGCACCACAGCCTCTCTTGGTCACCACTCAGGGATTTGCAAACCTGAGACAAGCAGTGGCTCGCTGAGGTGTTCTAAGGGCATTTTGGGAAGGGGCCACAGGTCAGGCACTGCCCTAAGGTGAGCGAGGGCTGGCTTCAGTGTTCTCAGGGCACTTTGCAAAGTGGCCACAGGATGGGCACTAGTGCAAGAATTGAATCTGCATTAATTTTGTGAAAACCACAAGCCACATCTCATGACCCCCTGAGAACCCACACCACCCAGCTAGTGCTGCATCTCCAATGGCATTCTTAACACTGGGTCAAGCAGCCCAGCCTGCATACCTAAGGATACTGTTTCAAGGGCTGAGCCTTACAGGCAACAGGTAGGTGACTGTCAGCCTGTTGGGGGTGGGGGGCTGAACTTTTGTTAAGATATGTCAGGTCAAATAATTGTGGCAGCCAATCTCAGTTCACAGCAAGTCCAGCCCACATGCCTCCATGTCTAGCACAAGAAGCAGCCAACCACATATAGCTTTGTGGCTCTTACCAGGTAACCACGGACTGGTAACAGGCAACGCTAAAATTGGCTGGCATAGGACACCTTCCCAAGAGACACCAGAAACAAGAAACTCAGAGGCCACCTTCAAACCACATCAGAGCAAGACCTGGTTAGCCCTCAAGTGGTAAACCCAAAGGGTGAGGTCTCAACCGGCACAAGAACCAGCAGGGGTGAATATTCCTCTGAGAGGTCAGCTTCCACAGAGCAGCTTGTACAGTGTAAGTTTAGCCAATCTTCACATGCAGTCATCCTGGGAGTCAATCCCACCCAGTCATGCTCTGAAAGCAATGAAAGTTCAACTACAACAGCAAAATACACTCAAGGGGCATTCCTGGAACACATGCACAGGAGACCAGGTAGATGGCACCATTGTACCACACAGGACACATACAACATAAGACCACCCAGCAAAGACTAAGAGACATGGGAAATGTACCAAATATACAGAAGCAAGAGAGACAGACAGAATGGGAAAACAAAGAAATATGTCCCAAATAAAACAAAAGAAGAAACTACCAGAAAGAGAACTAATTGAAATGGAGGCAACCAACATACCAGAGACAGAGTTTGAAACACTGATTATAAGAATACTTAAGGAATATAGTGAGAATTTCAACAAAAAGATAGTAAGCATAAACAAGGATATAGAAACCAAAAAAACAGAACCAGAGAGAAATAAAGAATATAATAACTGAAGTGAAGAATACATTAGAGAAAATCAACAGCAGATTAAATGAAGCAGAGGATCAAATCAGTGATTTAGAAGACAAGGTAACAGAAATCATGCAACTGGAACAACAAAAAGAAAAAAGAATTTTAAAAAATGAAGACAGTATAAGGGATCTGTGGACAACATCAAGCATAACAACATTCAAATTGTAAGAGTATCAGAAGGAGAAGAGAGGGTGAAAGGGACTGAGAATCTATTTGATGCAATAATGACTGAAAATGTCCCTAACCTAGAGAAGAAAGTAGACATATAAGCCCAGGAAGTACAGAGAATCCTAAACAAGATGAACCCAAACACGATCACAACAAGACACATTATATTAGGTTGGTGCAAAAGTAATTGCGCTTTAAAATGTTAAAAATGAATGCAAAAACCGCAATTACTTTTGCACCAACCTAATAATTAAAATGGCGAAGTTTAAAGACAAAGAGAGAATCTTAAAAGCAGCAAGAGAAAGACAACTAGTTACTTACAAGTGAGCTCTCATAAGATTATTAGCGGACTACTCAACAGAAATTGTGCAGGCCAGAAGAGAGGCAGGAAATAGTCAAAACAATGGAAAACAAGGACCTACCACCAACAATACTCTAAACAGCAAGGCTATCATTTAAAATTGGAGATAAAAGAGATTGCCAGACAAGAAAAAGCTAAAAGAATTCATTACCACCAAGCCAGTATTACAAGAAATGTTAAAAGGACTACTTTCAGCAGAAGAAAGGAGAAAATAAACAAACAAACAAAGATACAAAAATTATGAACAGTAAACTGGCAGTATCTATGTACAAGTACCTATCAATAATTACTTTAAATGTAAATGGATTAAATGCTCCAATCATAAGACATAGGGAAGTTCTCACCAACAGTGCAGGAAGTTTCCTTTTCTCTATATCCGCCCTAAAACTTGTTGTTTGTTGATGTATTGATGATAGCCATTCTCACAGGAGTGAAGAGGTATCTCATTGTGATTTTTATTTGCATTTCTCTACCAATTAGTGACATTGGGTATCTTTTCATATGTCTATTGGCCATCTGTATGTCCTCTCATTTTTTATTTTTATTTTTTTTACTTTTTATTTTTTTATTAAATTTATTGGGGTGACAATTGTTAGTAAAATTACATAGATTTCAGGTGTACAATTCTGTATTACATCATCTATAAATCCCATTGTGTGTTCATCACCCAGAGTCAGTTCTCCTTCCATCACCATATATTTGATCCCCCTTACCCTCATCTCCCACCCCCCACCCCCCGCCCCCCTTACCCTCTGGCAACCACTAAACTATTGTCTGTGTCTATGAGTTTCTGTTTCTCATTTGTTTGTCTTGTTCTTTTGTTGTTTTTGGTTTATATACCACATATCAGTGAAATCATATGGTTCTCTGCTTTTTCTGTCTGACTTATTTCGCTCAGCATTACACTCTCAAGATCCATCCATGTTGTCACAAATGTTCCTATATCATCTTTTCTTACCTCCGAATAGTATTACATTGTGTATATATACCACAACTTCTTTATCCATTCGTCTATTGAAGGACATTTTGGTTGTTTCCATGTCTTGGCCACCGTAAACAAAGCTGCAATGAACATTGGAGGACACGTGTCTTTATCTCTAAATGTTTTCAGATTTTTTGGGTAGATACCCAGGAGAGGGATTGCTGGGTCATATGGCAATTCTATTCGTAATTTTTTGAGGAACCTCCACACTGCCTTCCATAACGGCTGCACCAATCTGCATTCCCACCAACACTGTATGAGGGTTCCTTTTTCTCCACAGCCTCTCCAACATTTGTTACAATTTGTCTTGTTCATGATAGCCATTCTGACTGGGGTGAGGTGATATCTCATTGTGGTTTTGATTTGCATTTCTCTGATGATTAGTGATGTTGAGCATTTTTTCATATGTCTATTTGCCATTTGTATGTCCTCTTTGGAGAAATGTCTCTTCAAGTCCTCTGCCCATTTTTCAATTGGGTAGTTTGTTTTTTGTTGTTGAGTTGCATGAGTTCCTTGTATATTCTGGATACTAGCCCCTTATCGGAGGCACTGTTTGCAAAAATCTTCTCCCATTCAGTTGGTGGCCTCTTTATTTTGTCAATGGTTTCTTTTGCTGTGCAGAAGCTTTCAAGTTTCATATAGTCCCATTTGTTTGTTTTAGCTTTTACTTCCATTGCCTTTGGAGTCAAGTTCATAAAATGCTCTTTGAACCCAAGGTCCATAAGTTTAGTACCTATGTTTTCTTCTATGCAGTTTATTGTGTCAGGTCTTATGCTTAAGTCTTTGATCCATTTTGAATTAACTTTGGTACATGGTGACAAATAGCAGTCCAGTTTCATTCTTTTGCACGTGGCTATCCAATTCTCCCAGCACCATTTATTGAAGAGGCTGTCTTTGCTCCATTGTATGTTTTTAGCTTCTTTGTCAAAAATTATCTGTCCATATTTATGTGGTTTTATTTCTGGGTTCTCAATTCTATTCCATTGGTCTATGTGTCTGTTTTTCTGCCAATACCATGCTGTTTTGATTATTGTAGCCCTGTAGTACAAGCCAAAGTCAGGAAGTGTGATACCTCCATTATTGTTCTTTTTTCTTAAGATTGCTTTGGGTTTGGGGTCTTTTGTGGTTCCAAACAAATCTGATGATTTTTTGTTCTATTTCTTTAAAATATGCCATTGGGATATTGATGGGGATTGCATTGAATCTGTATATTGCTTTGGGTAATATGGCCATTTTAACTATGTTGATTCTTCCAATCCATGAGCACGGAATGTCTTTCCACTTCTTTGTGTCTTCTTCAGTTTCTTTCAAAAATGTCTTATAGTTTTCAGCATATAGGTCTTTCACATCCTTGGTTAAGTTTATTCCTAGGTATTTTATTCTTTTTGCTGCAATTGCAAAAGGAACTGTTTTTTGTATTTCTTTTTCTGACATTTCATTGTTAGTATATAGGAAGGCAATGGACTTTTGTGCGTTGATTTTGTAGCCGGCAACTTTACTGTATTCATTGATTGTTTCTAATAGCTTTTTGGTGGAGTCTTTAGAGTTTTCTATATATAGCATCATGTCATATGCAAAGAGTGATAATTTAACTTCTTCATTCCCAATTTGGATGCCTTTTATTTATTTCCCTTGCCTGATTGCTCTGACAAGGACTTCCAAAACTATGTTGAAAAGCAGAGGTGATAGGGGACATCCCTGTCGTGTTCCTGAACGTAGAGCAAAGGGCTTCAGTTTTTCTCCATTAATTATGAGATTAGCAGAGGGCTTGTCATATATGGCCTTTATTATGTTAAGGTATTTTTCTTCTATACCCATTTTATTAAGTGTTTTAATCATAAATGGATGTTGTATCTTGTCAAATGCTTTTTCTGCATCAATTGATATAATCATATGATTTTTGTCCTTTATTTTGTTTATGTGATGTATCACATTGATGGATTTGCGTATGTTGAAACATCCTTGTGCCCCGGGGATGAACCCCACTTGGTCGTGATGAATAATCTTTTTAATGCATTGTTGTATTCGATTTGCTAGAATTTTCTTTAGGATTTTTGCATCGGTATTCATTAGAGATATTGGTCTGTAGTTTTCTTTTTTTGTGCTGTCCTTACCAGGGTTTGGTATCAGGGTAATGTTGGCCTCATAAATTAGTTAGGGAGTACTGTCTCTTCTTCAATTTTTTGGAAGAGTTTGTGCAGAATTGGTATTAGATCCTCTTTGAAGGTTTGGTAGAATTCACTAGTGAAGCCATCTGGTCCCGGACTTTTGTTTTTGGGAAGGTTTTGGATGACTGATTCAATTTCGTTACTGGTGATCGGTCTGTTTAGATTTTCCAGTTCTTCATGGTTCAGCCTTGGAAGGCTCTATGTTTCTAAGAACTTGTCCATTTCTTCTAGGTTGTTGAATTTGGTGGTGTATAGTCCTTCAAAGTATTATTGGATGATCCTTTGTATTTCTGTGGTGTCCGTGATAACTTTCCCTTTTATGTTTCTGATTTTGTTAATCAGTGTCTTCTATCTTTTTATCTTAGTAAGTCTAGCCAAGGGTTTGTCAATTTTGTTAATCTTTTCAAAGGACCAGCTCTTTGTCACATTAATTTTTTCTATTGTCTTTTTGTTCTCTATTTCATTTAGTTCTGTTCTAATTTTTATTATTTCCTTTCTTCTGCTGACCTTGGGTTTTACTTGTTCTTCTTTTTCTAGTTCTTTAAGGTGTAACATGAGGTTATTTATTTGGGAGTTTTCTTGTTTCTTGAGATAGGCCTGTAATTTCCCTCTTAATACTGCTTTCGCTGCATCCCAAAAATTTTGGTAAGATGTATTTTCATTCTCATTTGTTTCTATGTATCTTTTGATCACTCTTCTAATTTCTACTTTGACCCAGTCCTTCTTTAAAAGTATGTTATTTAATCTCCATGAATTTGTGTTTTTCCCCGCTTTCTTTTTACAGTTGATATCCAATTTCAAAGCCTTGTGATCAGAGAATATGCATGGTATGATTTCAGTCTTCTTAAATTTGTTGAGACTGATTTTATGTCCCAATATATTGTCTATCCTTGAGAATTTTCCATGTACACTAGAAAAGAATGTGTAGTCTGATGTTTTAGGATGAAGTGCTCTATAAATGTCAATTATGTCCATTTCATCTAATGTGTCATTTAGGGCTACTATTTCGTTATTTATTTTCTGTTTGGATGATCTATCCATAGCTGTCAATGATGTATTTAGTCCCCTAGTATAATTGTGTTTTGGTCAATTTCTCCCTTTAGTTCTGTTAGTAGTTGCTTGGTGTATTTCGGTGCTCCCTGATTGGGGGCATAAATATTGATGACTGTTATGTCTGCTTGTTGTACAGTCCCCTTCACCATTATGAAATGTCCATCTTTGTCTCTTGTTATCTTTTTCACCTTGAAGTCTGTTTCATCTGATATCATTATGGCTACACCTGATTTTCTCTGGGTACCATTGGCTTGGAGTGTCAATTTCCACCCTTTCACTTTGAGTCTATGCTTGTCCTGAGATGTGTCTCTTGGAGACAGTATATGGTTGGGTTTAGTTTTTTGATCCAATCTGCTACTCTGTGCCTTTTTATTGGTGAGCTCAGTCCATTTACATTTAGGGAGATTATTGATATGTGAGGATTTCTTGTCATTCTATATTTAGTTTTCTGGTAAGGCTGTGTCTCCACTGTTTCTTTGCCTTTTTGTTGTTGTCTATTATTTCTGTGTGGTGGTATTCTATGATGTTTCCCTCTGTTTCTTCTTTTATTTCAGTATATATTTCAATTCTGGATTTATTTTGAGTGGTTACCCTTAAGTTTATGTAAAAGAAAGTTTGATATTTTGAGTATTCCATTTTCTTCAGCACGCTTACTTTCTCCATTCCCATATTCCGGTTCAGGCCTTTACTCTCCCCCTTTTTGAGTTTTGGTTGCCACAGATTGTCCCTGTTGATGGTGGTCGAATGGCCTCCTTTAGTATTTCTTGTAGTGCAGGTCATGTATTAGAAAATTCCCTCACCTTCTGTATGTCTGGAAAAGTCTTTATTCCTCCTTCATATTTAAAGGATATCTTTGCTGGGTATATTATTCTTGGCTCATGATTTCTCTCTTTCAATAGTTTGAATATTTGGTTCCACTCCCTCCTGGCTTGTAGAGTTTCTGCTGAAAAATCTGATGATAATCTAATGGGCTTTCCTTTGTAAGTTACCGTCTTCTTTTCTCTGGCTGCCTTGAGGATTCTTTCTTTGTCGTTGATTTTAGACAGCTTCAATACAATGTGCCTTGGAGAAGGCCTGTTGGGATTGAGGCAACTAGGTGTTCTATTTGCTTCTTGGATTCGAGGGTCCAGTTCTGTCCACAAATTTGGGAAGTTTACATCGATAATTTGTTTGAATATATTCTCTGTTCCCTTCTCTCTTTCTTCTCCTTCTGGTATGCCCATTATTCTTATAGTGCTCTTTCTGATGGAGTCAGAAAGTTCTTGTAGAGTTCTTTAATTTCTTTTAAGTCTCAAGTCTCTTTCTTCTTCTATCTGTGTCATTTCCAGGTTTCTATCTTCGATGTCAGTGATTCTTTCCTCCATCTGGTCATCTCTACTACCTAAGCTGGTTATTTCATTCTAAATTTCTTCTATTCAGTTCTTCATCTCCAGAAATTCTCTTTGGTTCTTTTTTAAAATTTCAATCTCTTTCGTAAAATGCTCATGCTGTTCTTTGATTGAGTTTCTGAGTTCATTTAACTGCCTATCTGTGTTTTCTTGTATCTCGTTCAGTTTTTTCAGAACTGCAATCTTGAATTCTCTGTCACTTAAGTCACATATTTCTGTATCTTTAAGTGCCTTCTCTGGAGATTTTTCACTTTCTTTCTGAGCTATCTTGTTGCCTTGGTTATTCATGGCGCTTACTGGTTTACTATTTCTCTTCCTAGACATCTACAGGAATGACTTCTGCAACAGGTTGATAGGAAGAGGTCTTTCTTTTGTTTTCCAGTACTTGTTGGTAGAATGTCTTATTATTTCTCCAACTGCAATTTATTTTTCTTCTCCCACACGGTAGTGCTGTTTTCTCTGTACTATTCCTGCTTCTCACACAATGGGGGTATTCCCTGGGAGACGGGCTTCTCCTCTGTTAATAGTTCGTCTAGGTCACAGGGCGCAGTGTCCCGGTGAGTATGCGGAGAGCTTTTGATGTTCCAAACCTCTTCCAGCTCCTGATTCAGAGCCCGTATGTTTCAGCAGTTGTTTACTCCTGCAGGGATCCGCCCAGATAGGTGGGGTCAGAGGCGGGGTGAGTTGTGAGAGGTGGCCCAGAGAAATGGCGGCGACCACCACCACAGCCAGTCCTGCTTCCACGGCTCCCTCCTCTTTGCGGGAACTAGTTTGGCTGTGAATTTGTGTTTGCGGCCCACAGTTCTCAAAACAGCAAATTTTCTGTTTTTTTGATCTGACACTGCTACTGTTTCACTTCTAGCACTGGGCAGGTGGGGGCGGGGCGAGCTCTGGGAGGGGTGGGAGGGGGCAGCTAGTCTCATTGCCTAAGGCTCCATTCTCTGCTCAGCAGTGAGGGCTTAAACCACCGTTTTCAGCCTTTTTCCGTCAGTCTTTTCTCCGAGGACTCTGCTGTGAGCGTTGGGTTCAGCCGTGGTATATGCTGTCCCCTCAGCCCTGTGGGCCACAAGCGGAGCCCTAGCAGTCCGAGTTCTTCCCTCACTCGCATCTGCGGTAGTTCCGGGAAGCAGCGAGCTTGGAGCACTGAGCTAGGTCTGCATTCTGCGCCCGCGCGGCTCCGTCTCCGCGCACTTCTCCCTTTCCTCCTCCCTCCACTCGCGCGAATCTCCCACCTGTAGGTGATTTTAGTCGGTAGTGGGCCTCTTCGTCCTGCCTGTCTGCTGTGCAGGGAGTCCTTCGTGGAGTTTTTGTTGTTCGGTTCGTTGTAAATTCCAGGGGAGCTTTACAGAGGCTCACCTCACGTCGTCATTTTTCCGGAAGTCTGTATGTCCTCTTTAGATAAATGTGTCTTTCTTTCCTCTGCCCATTTTTCAATTGGGTTGTTTGCTTTTTGGTATTGAGTTCTATGAGTTTTTTTTTTTATATAGATTTTGGATATTAACCCCTTATCAGGTGCAATTCCACTCCTGGATATTTATCCAAAGAAAGCCAAAACACACACACACACACACACACACACACATATATATATATATATATATATATATATATATATATATATATATATAATTTTTTTCTATATTCCTATGCTTATATCAGCGCTATTCACAATAGCCAAGATACGGAACAACATAAAAGCACATCAACAGATATTGGAAAATGAAATTATGGTACATTTGTACAATAGAGTATTACTCTGTTATTAAAAAAGAATGAAAACTTACCATTTGTAAAATCATGGACCGAACAAGAGAATGTTATGCTAAGTGAAATAAGTCAGACTGAGAAAGACAAATGCCATATGATCTCACTTTTATGTGGAATCAAAGGAACAGAATAAATGAGCAAACCAAACAGAGACTCAGGGATACAGAGAAAAAAACCATGGTTGCTAGATGGGAGGGGGTTTGGGAGATGCAGGAGAAGGTGAAGGGATTAGAAAGTACAAATTAGTAGTCACAAAAATAGTCATGGGAACATGAAATACACTATGGGAAATATAATCAATAATGTTGTTAAGATCATATAGGGTGCCAGATGGGTACTTGACTTATCACGGGGATCAATTAATAGATTGTTTAGATGCCTGACCACTATAACAGTAAACCTGAAACTCAAGTAGAATACCACTGAATGTCAACTGTAAATATGTATATATATATATATATATATATATATATATATATATATATATATACACACACACTCATATATATATACATAGAATGTAAAGTACTGCATAGGAAATATAGTCAATGGCATTATAACAGCTATATACAATGCAATGTCAGAGGGGTAGTAGACTTGGGGAATTATCACTTTGTGAGAGGTGTAAATGCCTAATCATTTTGTTGTTTTGTACACCTGAAAGTAATATTTAAAAAAAAAAAAAAAAACTCAAAAAAAAAAAAAAAATAAATGTCCGTAGCAAAAAAAAAAAAAAAAAAAAGGAAAAAAAAAGATACAGGGGAACTGAGTGGATAAGAAAACAAGACCCATGCTTATGAGGTATTACAATTAAGTTCGCAAACTTGCAACCGTGCACTTACATTGCCAGCATTGTACAAAGAGCTTGCAAAGTTTCATACCCTTAGTATATCAGTGTCTCACAGCTATGTTTGTGTCGACATGTAGCAGTGTCTTGCTGAGTGGTGTTCATTATTTTTGTTGCATGATTTTGTGTGCCATTGCAAGAATATCAGAGATTGAATTAGAGCAAGAAAAATGATTAAATTTCCTGTTAAATATTGCAAGAGTGGAAGTGAAATCAGGGACTTGTAAGTCCAAGTTTATCGGGATAATACCATGAAGAAAACGGCAGTGTATAAATGGATTAGACATTTCTCTGAGGAAAGAGAATGCGTCACTGATAAAGAGAGGTCAGGGCAGTCAGTAACAAGCAGAATTGATGAAAAAATTACAAAATTCATCAAATTGTGCTACAAAATCATAGCAGACCAAATAAACAAAATAGACTAGGAAAATTTTAACTGAAAATCTTGGCATGAGAAAGGTGTGTGCAAAAAGAGTTCTGAAGGAGTTCACCGATGAACAAAAGCAAAGGAGAGTTGAAGTTTGCCAAGAAATTTTGGAGAGGGAAGATGTTTTGGGCCATGTTTTCACTGGAGTTGAAACATGGGTGTACCAATATGACCCAGAAACAAACCGTCAAAGTGCACGACGGAAGTCAGCCAATTCTCCATGACCAAAAAAGTTCCGTCAATCAAAAACAGGAGTCAAAATAGTGTTGCTAATCTTTTTTGATACCAGAGGGAGTATTCAATATGAATTTGCACCAACCGGAAAAACAGTTAACCAAATTTACAATTTGGTAGTGCTAAAAAGGATGCATTAAAAAGTTAGATCAGCTGTAGAGGTCATCAAAATGGTGGCATGAGGTGAGCCTCTGTAAATCTCTCCTGGAATTTACAACTAATCGAACAACTGTAACTCCATAAAGGACTCCCTGCAAAGCAGACAGGCAAGACGAAGAGGACCACTACGAAATCACGTAAAGGTGGGCAAATCACGTGAGCGGGGGGGGGGGATGGGAGAAGAGCGGAGATGGAGCCACCAGGGCAAAGGATTCAGACATAGCTCAGTGCTCCGAGCTCACTGCATCCCGGAACTACCGCAGCTGCAGGAGAGGGAAGAACTCGAACTACTAGGGATCTGTTTATGGCGCAAAGGGTTGAGGAGGCAGCATATAACATGGCTGAACCCATCGCACACGGCAGAGACCTAGGAGAAAAGACTGAGGGAAGAAGGCTGAAAACTGTGGTTTAAGCCCTCACTGCTGAGCAGAGAACAGAAGCCATAGGAACTGAGAATAGCTGCCCCATCACAACCCTCCCAGAGCTTGCCCCGACCCACCTGCCTGGTGCTAAAAGCGGAACAGTAGCAGTGTCAGATGAAAAGAACAGAATACTTGCTGTCCTGAGAACTGTGGACCGCAGACACAGATTCATAACCCAACTACTTCCAGCAAAGGGGAGGGAGCTGTGGAAATAGGACAGGCTGTGGTGGTGGTCGCTGCCATTGCTCTGGGCCACCTCTCACAACTCACCCCGCCACTGGCCCAACCTATCTGGGCAGATCCCTGCAGGAGTAAACAGAACTGCTGAAACACACGGGCTCGGAATCTGTAGCAGGAAGAGCTCTGGAACTTCAAAAGCTCTCCACATACCCACACAGACACAGCACACTGTGACCCAGATGAACAATAAACAGAGGAGAAGCCTATCTCCCAGGGAATACCCCCATTGTGTGAGAAGTTGGAATAGTGCAGAGAAAAAGTATCACTACCGTGTGAGAGATAAAAAAAGGTTGCAGTTGGAGAGAAAATAAAACATTCTACCAACAAGTACTGGAAAACAAAAGAAAGACTGCTTCCTAATAACCTGTTGCAAAAGCGAATCCTGTAGATGTCTAGGAAGAGAAATAATAAATCAGTAATTGCCAGAATAACCAAGGCAACAAGACAGCTCAGAAAGAAAGTGAAAGGTCTCCAGAAAAGGAATTTAAAGATATGGAAATATTTGACTTAAATGACAGAGAATTCAAGATGGAAGTTCTGAAAAAAACTCAACGAGATGCAAGAAAACACAGAAAGGCAGTTTAATGAACTAAGAAACACCATCAAAGAAAAACATGAGCATTTTACAAAAGAGATTGAAATTTTAATAAAGAACCAAGTAGAATTTCTGGAGATTAAGAACTCAATAGAAGAAATTAAGTATGAAATAGCCAGCTGAGGTAGTAGAGTTGACCAGATGGAGGAAAGAATCAGTGACATCGAACATAGAAACCTGGAAATGACACGGTTGGAAGAAGAAAGAGACTTGAGAATTAAAAGAAATGAAGGAACTCTACAAGAACTTCCTGACTCCATAAGAAAGAGCAACATTTGTTCCTATTTGTCTTGTTGATGGTAGCCATTCTGACTGGGGTGAGGTGATATCTCATTGTGGTTTTGATTTGCATTTCTCTGATGATTTGTGATGTTGAGCATTTTTTCATATGTCTATGTGCCATTTGTATGTCTTCTTTGGAGAAATGTCTCTTCAAGTCCTCTGCCCATTTTTCAATTGGGTTGTTTGTTTTTTTGTTGTTGAGTTGCATGAGTTCCTTGTATATTCTGGATACTAGCCCCTTATCGGAGGCACTGTTTGCAAAAATCTTCTCCCATTCAGTTGGTGGCCTCTTTATTTTGTCAATGGTTTCTTTTGCTGTGCAGAAGCTTTTAAGTTTCATATAGTCCCATTCGTTTATTTCAGCTTTTACTTTCATTGCTTTTGGAGTCAAGTTCATAAAATGCTCTTTGAACCCAAGGTCCATAAGTTTAGTACCTATGTTTTCTTCTATGCAGTTTATTGTGTCAGATCTTATGCTTAAGTCTTTGATCTATTTTGAATTAACTTTGGTACATGGTGACAAATAGCAGTCCAGTTTCATTCTTTTGCACGTGGCTATCCAATTCTCCCAGCACCATTTATTGAAGAGGCTGTCTTTGCTCCATTGTATGTTTTTAGCTTCTTTGTCAAAAATTATCTGTCCATATTTATGTGGTTTTATTTCTGGGTTCTCAATTCTATTCCATTGGTCTATGTGTCTGTTTTTCTGACAATACCATGCTGTTTTGATTATTGTAGCCCTGTAGTACAAGCCAAAGTCAGGAAGTGTGATACCTCCATTATTGTTCTTTTTTCTTAAGATTGCTTTGGCTATTCGGGGTCTTTTGTGGCTCCAAACAAATCTGATGATTTTTTGTTCTATTTCTTTAAAATATGCCATTGGGATATTGATGGGGATTGCATTGAATCTGTATATTGCTTTGGGTAATATGGCCATTTTAACTATGTTGATTCTTCCAATCCATGAGCACGGAATGTCTTTCCATTTCTTTGTGTCTTCTTCAATTTCTTTCAAAAATGTCTTATAGTTTTCAGCATATAGGTCTT
The DNA here is from genome assembly GCF_057876585.1 of Rhinolophus sinicus. NCBI lineage: Eukaryota > Metazoa > Chordata > Mammalia > Chiroptera > Rhinolophidae > Rhinolophus > Rhinolophus sinicus. Next base: position 89,780,328 of record NC_142518.1, read on the forward strand.
TCACATCCTTGGTTAAGTTTATTCCTAGGTATTTCATTCTTTTTGCTGCAATTGCAAAAGGAGCTGTTTTTTGCATTTCTTTTTCTGAGATTTCATTGTTGGTATACAGGAATGCAATGGACTTTTGTGGGTTGATTTTGTAGCGGGCAACTTTACTGTATTCGTTGATTGTTTCTAATAGCTTTTTGGTGGAGTCTTTAGGGTTTTCTATATATACCATCATGTCATATGCAAAGAGAGATAATTTAACTTCTTCATTCCCAATTTGGATGCCTTTTATTTCTTTCTCTTGCCTGATTGCTCTGGCAAGGACTTCCAACACTATGTTGAAAAGCAGAGGTGATAGGGGACATCCCTGTCATGTTCCTGAACGTAGAGCAAAGGGATTCAGATTTTCTCCATTAATTATGAGATTAGCAGAGGGCTTGTCATATATAGCCTTTATTATGTTAAGATACTTTCCTTCTATACCTATTTTATTAATTGTTTTAATCATAAATGGATGTTGTATCTTGTCAAATGCTTTTTCTGCATCAAATGATATAATCATATGATTTTTGTCCTTTATTTTGTTTATGTGATGTATCACATTGATGGATTTGCGTATGTTGAACCATCCTTGTGCCCCGGGGATGAACCCCACTTGGTCGTGATGAATAATCTTTTAAATGCATTGCTGTATTCGATTTGCTACAAGATTATTTAGGATTTTTGAATTGGTATTCATCGGAGATATTGGTCTGCAGTTTTCTTTTTTTGTGCTGTCCTTACCAGGTTTTGGTATCAGGGTAATGTTGGCCTCATAGAATGAATTAGGGAGTACTGTCTCTTCTTCAATTTTTTGGAAGAGTTTGTGCAGAATTGGTATTAGATCCTCTTTGAAGGTTTGGTAGAATTCACTAGTGAAGCCATCTGGTCCCGGGCTTTTGCTTTTGGGACGGTTTTGGATGACTGATTCAATTTCGTTACTGGTGATCGGTCTGTTTAGATTTTCCAATTCTTCATGGTTCAGCCCTGGAAGGCTATATGTTTCTGAGAACTTGTCCATTTCTTCTAGGTTGTTGAATTTGGTGGCGTATAGTCCTTCAAAGTATTCTTGGATGATCCTTTGTATTTCTGTGGTGTCCGTGATAACTTCCCCTTTTACGTTTCTGATTTTGTTAATCAGTGTCTTCTCTCTTTTTATCTTAGTAAGTCTAGCCAAGGGTTTGTCAATTTTGTTAATCTTTTCAAAGAACCAGCTCTTTGTCACATTAATTTTTTCAATTGTCCTTTTGTTCTCTATTTCATTTAGTTCTGCTCTAATTTTTGTTACTTCCTTTCTTCTGCGGACCTTGGGTTTTACTTGTTCTTCTTTTTCTAGTTCTTTAAGCTGTACCATGAGGTTATTTATTTGGGAGTTTTCTTGTTTCTTGAGATAGGCCTGTAATGAGATAAATTTCCCTCTTAAAACTGCTTTCGCTGCATCCCAAAAATTTTGGTAGGATGTATTTTCATTCTCATTTGTTTCTATGTATCTTTTGATCTCTCCTCTGATTTCTTCTTTGACCCAGTCCTTCTTTAAAAGTATGTTGTTTAATCTCCATGTATTTGTGTTTTTCCCCGCTTTCTTTTTACAGTTGTTATCCAATTTTAAAGCCTTGTGATCAGAGAATATGCATGGTATGATTTCAATCTTCTTAAATTTGTTGAGACTGATTTTATGTCCCAATATATGGTCTATCCTTGAGAATGTTCCATGTACACTAGAAAAGAATGTGTAGTCTGATATTTTAGGATGAAGTGCTCTATAAATGTCAATTATGTCCATTTCATCTAATGTGTCATTTAGGGCTACTATTTCGTTATTTATTTATTGTTTGGATGATTTATCCATAGCTGTCAATGATGTATTTAAGTCCCCTAGTATAATTGTGTTTTGGTCAATTTCTCCCTTTAGTTGTGTTAGTAGTTGCTTGGTGTATTTCGGTGCTCCCTGATTGGGGGCATAAATATTGATGACTGTTATGTCTTCTTGTTGTACAGTCCCCTTCACCATTATGAAATGTCCATCTTTGTCTCTTGTTATCTTTTTCCCCTTGAAGTCTGTTTCATCTGATATCATTATGGCTACACCTGATTTTCTCTGGGTACCATTTGCTTGGAGTGTGAATTTACACCTTTTCACTTTGAGTCTATGCTTGTCCTTGTAGCTGAGATGTGTCTCTTGGAGACAGCATATGGTTGGGTTTAGTTTTTTGATCCAATCTGCTACTCTGTGCCTTTTTATTGGTGAGCTCAGTCCATTTAAATTTAGGGAGATTATTGATATGTGAGGATTTACTGTCATTCTATCTTTAGTTTTCTGGTAAGGCTGTGTCTCCATTGTTTCTTTGCCTTTTTGTTGTTGTCTATTATTTCTGTGTGGTGGTATTCTATGATGTTTCCCTCTGTTTCTTCTTTTATTTCAGTATATATTTCAGTTCTCGATTTTTTTTTTGAGTGGTTACCCTTAAGTTTCTGTAAAAGAAAGTTTGATAATAACAGTATTCCATTTTCTTCAGCACGCTTACTTTCTCCATTCCCATATTCCGGTTCAGGCCTTTACTCTCCCCCTTTTTGAGTTTTGGTTGCCACAGATTGTCCCTGTTGATGGTGGTCGAATAGCCTCCTTTAATATTTCTTGTAGTGCAGGTCGTGTATTAGAAAATTCCCTCAGCTTGTGTATGTCTGGAAATGTCTTTATTCTTCCTTCATATTTAAAGGATATCTTTGCTGGATATATTATTCTTGGCTCATGATTTCTCTCTTTCAATAGTTTGAATATTTGGTTCCACTCCCTCCTGGCTTGTAGAGTTTCTGCTGAAAAATCTGATGATAATCTAATGGGCTTTCCTTTGTAAGTTACCGTCTTCTTTTCCCTGGCTGCCTTGAGGAGTCTTTCTTTGTCGTTGATTTTAGACAGCTTCAATACAATGTGCCTTGGAGAAGGCCTGTTGGGATTGAGGTAACTAGGTGTTCTATTTGCTTCTTGGATTCGAGGGTCCAGTTCTGTCCACAAATTTGGGAAGTTCTCATCGACAATTTGTTTGAATATATTCTCTGTTCCCTTCTCTCTTTCTTCTCCTTCTGGTATGCCCATTATTCTTATATTGCTCTTTCTGATGGAGTCAGAAAGTTCTTGTAGAGTTCTTTCATTTCTGTTAAGTCTCAAGTCTCTTTCTTCTTCTATCTGTGCCATTTCCAGGTTTCTATCCTTGATGTCACTGATTCTTTCCTCCATCTGGTCAACTCTACTACCTAAGCTGGCTATTTCATTCTGAATTTCTTCTATTGAGTTCTTAATCTTCAGAAATTCTCTTTGGTTCTTTTTTAAAATTTCAATCTCTTTCGTATAATGCTCATGCTGTTCTTTGATTGAGTTTCTGAGTTCCTTTAACTGCCTATCTGTGTTTTCTTGTATCTCGTTGAGTTTTTTCAGAACTGCAATCTTGAATTCTCTGTCATTTAAGTCACATATTTCTGTATCTTTAAGTGCCTTCTCTGGAGATTTTTCACTTTCTTTCTGAGCTATCTTGTTGCCTTGGTTATTCATGGCGATTACTGGTTTACTATTTCTCTTCCTAGACATCTACAGGAGTGACTTCTGCAACAGGTTGATAGGAAGCCTTTCTTTTGTTTGCCAGTACTTGTTGGTAGAATGTTTTATTATTTCTCCAACTGCAACTTATTTTTCTTCTCCCACATGGTAGTTCTATGTTTTCTCTTCACTATTCCAACTTCTCACACAATGGGGGGATTCCCTGGGAGACGGGCTTCTCCTCTGTTAATAGTCTAGGTCACAGGGCGCAGGGTCCCGGTCGGTATGCGGAGAGCTTTTGATGTTCCAAAGCTCTTCCAGCTCCTGATTCAGAGCCCATATGTTTCAGCAGTTCTGTTTACTCCTGCAGGGATCCGCCCAGATAGGTGGGGTCAGGGGCGGGGTGAGTTGTGAGAGGTGGCCCAGAGCAATGGCGGTGACCACCACCACAGCCGGTCCTGCTTCCACAGCTCTCTCCCCTTTGCCGGAACAAGTTGGGATGTGAATTTGTGTCTGCGGTCACAGTTCTCAAAATAGCAAATTTTCTGTTGTTTTGATCTGACACTGGTGCTGTTTCGCTTCTAGCGCTGGGCAGGTGGGGGCGGGGCGAGCTCTGGGAGGGGAGGGAGGGGGCGGCTAGTCTCAGTGCCTAAGGCTCCGTTCTCTGCTCTGCAGTGAGGGCTTAAAACACCGTTTTCAGCCTTTTTCCCTCAGTCTTTTCTCTGAGGTCTCTGCTGTGAGCGTTGGGTTCAGCTTTGTTATATGCTGTCCCCTCAGCCCTGTGGAGCTCTGGCGGAGCCCTAGCTGTCCGAGTTCTTCCCTCTCCCGCAGCTGCAGTAGTTCCAGGAAGCAGCGAGCTCGGAGCACTGAGCTAGGTCTGCGTCCTGTGCCCGCGCGGCTCCGTCTCTGCGCACTTCTCGGTTTCCTCCTCCCCCCACTCGTGCGAACCTCCCACCTGTAGGTGATTTCGGTAGTGGGCCTCTTCGTCTTGCCTGTCTGCTGTGAAGGGAGTCCTTTGTGGTGTTTTTGTTGTTCGATTCTTTGTAAATTCCAGGGGAGCTTTACAGAGGCTCACCTCACTCCGCCATTTTACCGGAAGTCTGTTCTTGTGTTTTTTTAAAAGATTTTTATTGGTGAAGGGGAACAGGACTTTATTGGGGAACAGTGTGTACTTCCAGGACTTTTTCCATGTCAAGTTGTTGTCCTTCCAATCTTAGTTGTGGAGGGCGCAGCTCAGCTCCAGGTCCAGTTGCCATTGTTATTTACAGGGGCTGAAGCCCACAATCCCTTGCACGAGTCCAACTGACAACCTTGTGGTTGAGAGTCCACGCTCCAACCAACTGAGCCATCTGGCACTGGCCCATGTGGGAATAGAACCTGCATCCTTCGATGTTAGGAGCACAGAACTCCAACCACCTGAGCCACCGGGTCAGCCCTCTCCTTGTTTTTATGCAACTCTTCCCAAACACAGTCTATAAAATGCACTGCTGATAAAATATTAGAGGCCATTTATTTTCAGAAACAATGGGTATCATCACGAGGTTAAAAAATATGGTAAAGTACCAATGTGTTTTGAATGTTCTCAAATATAATATGTTCTCTAATATAAATAAGTATACCATCTCAGGAATGAAATTTTTTTTCCTTGCAGCCTTTGGCCCAAATTATTTTTTGAATCTCTCAGGTGTCATAGCTTTCTTAGGAAGTAACACAATTTAGTATATACAGCATATTGTGGTGGAGAGATAACTAGCAGTGGATGTAGAATGCCAGAATTTTAGTCCTAGCTAGAAAATATTAGCAAATAGCAATCTCCCTGAGCCTCAATTCATTTAACTATGAAATAAAGAAAACAATACTAGCTAACCTGAATAGACTTATATGCCAATTATAAAATGCCGTGTATACATAGAGAGGCAGAGAGAATACTCTAGGGTAAAACTGATCGTGATTTGATTCAACATAATTCGGGTTATGCCTTTGATGTTTAAAATATTTTGATGACAACTAGCACCAATGTATCTTTAAAATATTTAAAGTAATATGATTATATCCAAAATAGTTATTACACAATATTGATATTTTTGTTTTCTTACAATGACTTTGTATAGAAGATATATTCTACTTCTCTTCCTCCTCTGTCATGCTCAATCAATCTGCTGGAATCGTGCTGAAAATGAGATCATTTAAGTCCTTCACCTTGTTCTTTAGTTAGCTGGCTATATAAATGAGAAGTAGTATATTTCAAGGCCAATCCAATGTATCATTTAAACAATTTGCAAAATCTTGCATCTATAGCAATTCCTTGCATATATTTATCTTGAACGAGATATACATAACTAGTAAGTAATCTAAAAATTATCTTTCAGGCTTATAGGTCAGACAATTAAGTTCACAAACTCACCCTAGAAAAAGTACTACATATCTCATTGCTGAATATCACTATGGTCAACTTCAAAGTACTCCCCTTGGGATGCTATGCACTGATGCCAGTGCCTAGTCCACCCTTCAAAGCAAATTAAGATCTCTTTTTCTGGAATGGCCATCAGAGCTGTCGTATTACACTTGATGTCCTGAATGTTATCAAAATGTCTTCCCTTCAATATTTCCTTTATCTTCTGGTAAAGAAAGAAGTCATTGGGGGCTAGATCAGGTGATTATAGAGGGTGTTCCAATACAGTTATTTGTTTACTGGCTAAAAACTCCCTCACAGACAGCACTGTGTGAGCTGGTCATTGTCATGATGCAAGAACCATGATTAGCGAAAAGTTCAGGTCGTCTAACTATTTCACACAGCCTTTTCAGCACTTCCAAATAGTAAACTTGGTTAACTGTTTGTCCAGTTGGTACAAATTCATAATGAATAATCCCTCTGATATCAGAAAAGGTTAGCAACATCATTGCAACAAATTCACAAACTGAATTGTCAGACCTCATACAGCAAGTAAGATTTGGTTTTTAGAAACTGAGATTCATTCATGATATACATTTGCCAAGGTGACCCAGCAGGCTAGAGATGGGAACAAAACTCAGAACTCTTAACTTCTTAAACTGGCTCCCTCCAATTGTCCATGCACCTTCCTTAACACAATCAGACTTCAACTACAAGAATAATGGTTAACATCTTCTGGTGCTAAAATGGAAATTTGTTATTTAATTCATCTAAATCAATGTCTCTGATGATAATGAATCTGTCAGTGTAAGTATAAGGGCTCCAGTTTGGTACTGGTGCATAGTGCCTCAATCATGTCGCAGGAAGTCCTTGTGATATCAGGGAGATTAGATTTTCAATCAGGCTTAAGCTGTGCTGCCCTTTTGTCAGCACACATTAAAATGCATTTAGACTGATCTTCTCCCAGGGTACAAAGTAAAGGCATCCTCAAAAGAGATTATTGAGAGTTTCATGGGCCAGTCTGAAGAATAAATCTGAACAATAATTACTGGATGCTTATAATGGGCTCACAGAATATTTAGACATTCAGTATGGATTTTGCAAAGGATCTTAAAATGCATGGTTGATGTGTATATATTGTTTAGTATGTATGTTTGCTAAGAAGGAAACAGTGTGTATGAGAATACTCAAATTTATAAGAGACTGAAATGAATCATGGGCTATATGCAATTAGACTGTGAGAGAACTCTGTAAAGAGAAGAGTCACGTCTTAGACAACTCTGAATTACTGTCACTTAGCATGGTACCTGGCATATAGTAAGTACTTGTTTAATGTTCATTGGATAAATGGATGAATTAATGCACAAATGGATAAATGACAAACATATATCTATATTCATAGAAATGATGTTCATTGTAAGTGTACATCAGGTTCATCCCTTAGTCTTTGTGATATTATTTTAAGATAATACATTACTGTTTATACTCTGTCACGTTAGTACACATGCAGGGCTCCTATGAGTAGAGAAAGAAATTAGATATCACTCAACTTAGGAGAATTTGGTCCATAGGTTTGCCTGTGCAAATATAGTGAATTGCTACTCATCCAATATGATTGATTAATGGAATATTCAAATTAAGCAAAATTTAATCAGTTCAGGGGAGACTAGAAAGCACATTTGCTGTTTTTATACACCTACTATATACTAGATAGGGTGTTTGTGTTTTATTTAATTTCATTTAATGTTTGACAACTGAGTGAAGCAGGGATTATATTCGCCATTTAGTTTTAGAAAACTGAGGCTTAACAGTATTAAGTAACTTGTCCACGACCATAGAGTAAACAGTAAATCAAGGACTAGATTTCATGTCAAATGTTATCACTCAAAAAGTTTTCCCTTCACTCTACCATCACCACTTCCCAAAACACACTGCACCACACACACACACACACACACACACATACACAAACACACACACACACACACACTATTGCTAATAGGATGGAGGATATCCAAACCCTTTTCACAAATTACCCTCCTTTTCCCACTCTTTTAACTTTCAATGCATACTCTGCTCTGGCCACAACAAATTACCGGTCCTTTTCCTGAGACATTCCATCTATTTAGATACATCTTTATATCGTTTTGTTTATGATATTTCCTCTGCATGGAACTCCTTTCTCCCTGTTCTTTGCTTAGCATCATTCCTGGAATTATCAGGTCCAATTTTAGTATCACTACGAATCAGTGCTCTGAAATTTCTTTGTCCAAATGATAGTATGGCCCTTATCACATTGTAATATAAATACAAATTACACTATTTAAATTTACATTTATATCTCTAGGAAGTAACATTGTATATACACACTGCTAAGCTGGAAAGCTCGGCAATCTTGCTTTGATGATTCAAAAGGCAGTTTAAGACAGAGGTTCCAGTCACAATGGCAGAGCAGGAAGACCCTAGGCTCACTTCCTTCCTTAGACACACCAAAAGTACATTTACATATAGAACAACTATCTCTGAGTGTGACCTGAGGAGTAGCAGAACCGATTCTTCATAACTTAAGATATGAAGAAAACACCACTGTCATGTGGGGCGGCCTGCGTGGTCTCTGCTCCCGCTCCCCACACAAGAACACAGGATATGGTGAGGCCAAAAAGGAACACCCACGGAGCCATAGGTAGGGGAGTCATACCACTATAGTCTCACTGGAGGCTGGATTCACTCAACGTGTGACCTGCTGTACACTTTTCTGCCAACCGACCAACGACTCTCCTCAACTCCCCAGTGCAGCCGCAGCAGTTATATTAGTGGCCAATGGCTCAAGGCCAACTAGCCACAGCTGATGGCCATCTACTACCCGAGCCAGCACCTTTCCACTTGAGGCCGAGAGCCTGGAAACTGCTCTCTGGGGTTCTGTCCCCACAGCCACTTTAAGGTGAATAGGAGGGGCAGATACACAGTCTGGTCAGGACCCTCGCTCTCCCTGCAGCATTTCACAAGTGGGAGGGGTATCATGGCCATGGAGGTGGCTCATGAGGAGCGAGGGGCCTGAGACACACATTGGTCTTCCCAGCCTGGAGGACCTCCACAAGGAAGAGGAGCCTCCATAACACATGGTTGTGAGGCCAGGGAGACTTATATCAGGGAGAGCCAAGGGACTGTGGGAAATTACCTGAGCCTTCTTAAGGGGCCCTTTTAAAGGGGCCATGAATAAATTCACTAACTCTGAGTCCCAGTGCAGAGGCATCAGTTTGAAAATTGCCTGGGTCATACATGAAGCAGATTTAATGACTGATTTTGGAGTCTCTGCCAGATAGGCAGGTATTTATTGGAACTTTCCCTGGGGAAGAAGGTGCTGGCAGCTGCTATTTTCTCTTGAATTGCTTTGTTTTACTCTCCTTCCACCTAGCCATCCCCATGCTGGCTGGCACCAGTTCTGACATGCTCTTTTAACCTGCTAACAGTTTTTACCATTCCACAGTTCCCCTAAGGACCCACCCATCCAAACCTGCCTATCCAGGTCAGTGTGTACCAAAGCAACTCCAAGGCAGCATGACACCTGCCACTACTGGTGGGTGGTCCCAGAGCATTTCCAATGTGTCATCCACACCTCATCACCTGGCAGAGGCCCCAGGACCCTTCCAAGGTGATGTCCAACCCCCAGCATGCGGTGGGCCACCCCAATTTCCCTGTAGACCCTTCAAGGAGATGGCCCTCCATTCAGCACCCAGTGGATGACCCTAGATGGACCAGGGCACATCCAAGGCATTGTCCTGACCTCCCGCCCCTGTCAAAAACTGGCAGGTGACATGAGTGGCTCTGGAGCTCTTCTAAAGAGGTGCCCCACCTGTCAGCACCCAGTGGATGACCCAGATAGCCACGGGTCTATGCCAGGTACACTGGATGGCCACAGAGCCCCTCTAAATTAGTGCCTCACTTGGCAACAATGAGCTCGCCACAGTGGAGACCAGAACTCTTAGCCAACCACAAAAAAGGCCTGAACTGCACACCACTACATCAGCAGCAGTCATGTCAGAACCTCACTGCCAGTTGAGTGGGGTGTCTGTCCCACATACCAGTGCACATGTAGTATTTGCAGATAAGCCTTACAGCCAGCCACTCAGATATCCATCCCATCTCATCAGCATTCCTGTGGCAGTCACATCTGGGTCTCACAAACAGTCATGCTTGTGGCAAGCCCACAGTTTGAGATGCCAGCAACAGTCACACACAGCCCTCACAGACTACAGAGCTGGAGGTCAGCCCTACCCAACAGTTCACCCACAGCAGTTTTAGCACAGCCACAACACACAGTTAACATGGGAGACACCCATTGAGAACCTGGATGTAGTAACCAGTGGGGATTGCACCACTGGGCCCCACAGGACACCTCCTATATAATGTCATTCTTTCAATACCATGAGATATAGGTGATCTACCTTATACAAAGAAACAGAGATTTAGGCAAAATGAAGAGAAAATGGAATACGTTCTTAACAAAAGAATAAGACCAAACCCCAGAAAAAGAACTAAACAAAATGGAGGTAAGCAATCTACCACATAAAATTTCAAAGTAATGATCATAATGATACTCACTGAACTGAGAAGTATGGATTAACACAGATAGAATTTCAAAACAAGAGATAGAACATATAAAAAAGAACCAATTAGAATTGAAGAATGCAATAACTGAAATGAAAAATGCACTAGAGGAAATCAATGACAGGTTAGAAGATGCAGAAGACCAAATCAGAGATATGGAAGACAGGGTAGTAGAAATCACCCAATCAGAATTGCAAAAAGAAAATAAACAAATGACAAGCATATAAGGGAGCTCTGGGACAATATCAGGTGTACTAATTTCACATGATAGGGGTCTCAAAGGAGAAGAGAAGAGAAAGAGATAAAAAACATATTTGAGCAACAATGACTGAAAATTTCCCTAATCTGATGAAGGAAACAAATATCCAAGTTCAGGAAGCACAGAGAGTACCAAACAAGATGAACTCAAACAGACCTGTACAATGACACATAATAATTAAAATGTCAAAAGTAAAAGCAGCAAGAGAAAAAAACAAAAACTAGTTATATACAAGAGAACCCACATAAGATTATCAGCTAGGATTTTCAGCAGAAACTTTGCTGGCCAGAAGGGAGTGGCATGATGTACTCAAAGTGATGAAAGGGAAACCTGTAACCAAGAATTCTCTACCAAGTAAGGTTATCATTGAGAATTGAATATAGAGTTTCTCAGGCAAGCAGAAGCTAAAGGAGTTCATCACCACCAAAATGACACTATAAGAAATGTTAAAGGGACTTATTTAAGTAGAAAAGAAAAGACCCAAACTGAAAATAGGAAACTATAGGGGGGGAAAATCTCACTGGTAAAGGCAGGCATTTAGTAAATGTAGTGAATCAACCAATTATAAAGCTATTATGAAGGTTAAAAGACAAATGTAGTAAGAATATATGTAATACAGTAATAAATTAAGGAATATACACACAGAAAGATGTCAAAAATATAAACATGGGAGGTGAGTACAAAATGTAGTGCTTTTAGAAGCCATTCTAACTTAAGTGACCAACAACAGAAAATAGACTGTTATATGCATAGGCTATTATATATGAATTTCATAACTACAATCAAAAAGTAAAGAGAAAGGAAACTAAACATTACACTAAAGAAACTCATCAAATAACATGGGAAGAAAGAAAGAGAAAAAGAAAGGAACAGAGAAGAATTACAAAAACAACAGAAAAATATTAACACAATGGCAATAAGTACATACCTATCAATAATTACTTTAAATGTAAATGGACTAAGCACTCTAATCAAAAGACACAGGGTGGTTTTATGGATAAAAATAACAAGACCCTACAAGAGACTCACCTCAAATCTAAAAATACATTAAAACTGAAAGTGAAGGGATGAAGAAAGGTATTTCATACAAATGAAAATGAAAATAAAACTGCGTTTGCAATACTTACATTAGACAAATATACTTTAAAACAAAGAATTCAAAGAGAGACAAAGAAGGACATTTCATTGTGATGAAGGGATCAATACAAAATGAAGACATAAAACCTGTAAACATCTAGACACCTATCATAGGTGAACATAAACACATAAAGCAATTACTAATTGACATAAAGTGCAAGACTGAAAAGTTATACAGTGATAGTTGGGGACTTTAACACCCCACTTTCATCAATGGTTAGATGAAAGACTATTTTCCAGACAGAAAATCAACAAGGAAAAACATAGGCCTTATAGATGCAGTATATATATATATATATATATATATATATATATATATATATATATATATATATACATTCCATCCCCAAACAGCAGAGTACACATTCTTATCAAATGCACATGGAGCATTTTCCAAGATAAATCATATGTTAGACTCCAAAACAACTCTCAAAAATTTAAGAAGATGTAAATAATGTCAAGTATCTTTTCTGAACACAATGATATGAAACTAGAAATCAACTACAAGGAGGAAATTGGAAAAAACACAAACACATGGAGGCTAAACAACATTCTACTAAACAATCAAAGTCAAAGAAAAAATAATTTTGATACCTCAATACAAATAAAAATAGAAAGAACTTTCTAAAATCTATGGGACACAGCAAAAGAAGTTCTAAGAAGGAAGTTAAAGTGATACCTGTCTACCATATAAAAGGAGAAAAATCTCAAATAAACAATGTAACCTTACGTCTAAAGGAACTACAAAAAGAAAAAGAAAAAAACAACAAAACAAAGTCTAAAGTTAGTACAAGGAAGAAATAAAAAAGATCAGAGTGGAAATAAATGAAACAGAGATTATAAATAATAGAAGAGATAAATGAAACTAAGAGGTGGTTGTTTTAAAATATAAACAAAACTGATAATCCTTTAGCCAGACTCATCAAGAAAAAAAGAGAGGGCTCAAATAAATAAAATCAGAAATCAAAGAGGAGAAGTTATAACTAACACCACAAAAATACAAAGGATCATAATAAAATACCACAAACAATTATATGACAACAAATTGGACAACCTAGAAGAAATGGATAAATTCCTAGAAACATACAGTCTTCCAAGACTGAATCAGAAAGAAACAAAAACGTCTGGAGAGGCTGATTACTACTAAGAAAACTGAATCAGTAATAAAAAAACTCCCAACACACAATAGTTCAGGACAAGACAACTTTGCATGCCAATTCTAACAAACATAAAGAATTAATACCTATCCTTTTAAAACATATTCAAAAATTGAAGAGGAAGGAATAATGCTTCTAAACTCAGTCTATGAGGTCAGCATTACCTTGACACCAAAAGCAGGCAAAGACAAACAAACAAACAAAAAAATACACACTAATATGACTCGTGAAAATAGTTGCAAAAATTATCAAGAAATTCAATAATATGATCATCTCAAAAGATGCAGAAAAACCATTTGACAAAGTTCAACATCCATTCATGGCAAAAACTCTCAACAAAGTGAGTATAGAGACAAGGTACCTCAACATAATAAAGGCCAAATATGACAAGATCACAAATCACATTATACTCAATAGTGAAAAGCTGAAAGCTTTTTCTCTAAGATCAGGGACAATACAACAATGCTGACTATCACCATTTTTATTTAACATAGTACTGGAAATTTTTGCCAGAGCAGTTAGGCAAGAAAAATTTTAAAAAGACATCCAACTCAGAAAAAAAAAAAAGTATTAAAATGGTCTCTGTGCAGATGAAATGACTTTATAAATAGAAAACCCTAAAAACTCCACAAAAAAACTGTTAGAACTAATAAATTCAGTAAAGTTCAAAATACAAAACCAGCATACAAAAAGTTAGTTGTGTTTCTACATACTAATAAGAAACTATCAGAAATAGAAATTAAGAAAACAATCCCACTTAAAATTGCTTCAAAAGGAATAATAGGTGAACACACAATGGGATTTATAGATGATGTAATACAGAATTGTACACCTGAAATCTATGTAACTTTACTAACAATTGCCACCCCAATAAATTAAAAAAAATAAAAGGAATAATACCAGGTCTGCCAATTAAGTTTGTGATCTCATCATAAAAAAAGTGCTACAGACCTCATTGCTGAATATCACTATGGTCACCTTCGAAGTACTCCCCTTGGGAAGCTATGCACCAATGCCAGTGCCTACTCCACTCTTCAAACAAATTTTGGAACTCTTTTTCTGGAATGGTCATCAGAGCTGTGGTTGCATTACACTTGATGTCCTGAATGTTATCAAAATGTCTTCCTTTCAATATTTCCTTTATCTTCAGGTAAAGAAAGAAGTTATTGGAGGCCAGATCAGGTGAGTAGGGAGGGTGTTCCAATACAGTTACTTGTTCACTGGCTAAAAACTCCCTCACAGACAGTGCTGTGTGAGCTGGTGCATTGTCGTGATGCAAGAGCCATGAATGTTGGTGAAAAGTTCAGGCCGTTTTCATCTAACTTTTTCACGCAGCCTTTTCAGCACTTCCAAATAGTAAACTTGGTTAACTGTTTGTCCAGTTGGTACAAATTCATAGTGAATAATCCCTCTGGTATCAGAAAAGGATAGCAACATTTGTGCAACAAGTTTGTGAACTTAATTATCAGACCTCATATGCTGAGGGATAATTTTAATCAAGAAGGTGAAATACCTGTGCATTTAAAATTATAAGACACTAATAAAATATATTGAAGAAGACACAAATAAATGCTCAGTAATTTTGTGCTGATGGATTGGAAAAATTAATATTCTTAAAATGTGTATACTATCCAAAACAATCTATAGATTCAATGCAATCTCTATCAACATTTCAATGGCATTCTTCACAGAAATAAAACAAAGCATCCTAAAAGTTGTATGGAACCACAAATGACCCCAAATAGCCAAACAGTCTTGAGAAAGAAAAACAAAGCTGGAGGCTTCACCCTTCCTTATTTCAAATTCTATTACAAAGCTATAGTAATCAAACCAGTATGGTACTGTCATAAAAGCAGAGACATAGATCAATGGAAGATAATAAAGAGTCAAGAAATAAACCTATGCATATACAGGAAATCAATTTATGACAAAGGAGACAGGAATATAGAATGGAAAGGGACAGTCTCTTCAATAAATAGTTTGGAAAAACTGTACAGGCATATGTAAAAGAGTGAAACTGGACCACTGTTTTACACTGTGTACAAAAATAAACTCAAAATGGATTAAAGACTTAAACGTAAGACCTAAAACCACAAAATTCCTAGAAGAAGCCATAAGGGGTAAGTTCCATGACATTGGTGTTGGCAATGAGTTTTTGGATTTGACACCAAAAGCAAATGAAACAAAAGTAAAAATAAAGAAGTGGGATTATATCAAACTAAAAATCTTCTGCACAGCAAAGGAAACCATCAAGAAAACGAGAAGGTAGCCAAAGCAATAGGAGAAAATATTTGCAAATCATATGTCTGATAAGGGGTTAATATCCAAAATGTATAAAGAACTCATATAACTCAATAGAGAAACAATTTGATTAAAAAATGGGCAGAGAACCTGAATACACTTTTTCGCAAAGAAGATATTCAAATGGTCAACAGGTACATACAAAGATTTTCAACATCATTAATCATCAGGGAAATGCAAATCAGAATCACAGTAAGATATCACTTCATGTGTTAGAATGACAATCATCAAAAGGACAAGAAATAGCAAGTGTTGGAAAGGATATGGAAAAAAAGGGAACCCTTGTGCACTGCTGGTGGGTATATAAATTGGTGCAGCCACTAGAAAAAACATTATGGAGGTTCCTCGAAAACTAAAAAATAACAACCACATGATCCAGCAATTCCCCTTCTGGATATTTATCCAAAAGAAACAAAAATCACTATCTCAAAGAGCTATCTGCACCCCCATGTTCATTGCAGCATTATTTACAATAGCCAAGACATGGAAACAACCTCATTGTATACCAACAGATGAATGGATAAATAAAATGTGCAAACAATGCACAGGGTTTAAGGGTTTTACTAACATCAGAACATGATTGGTATTTAGCAAATGTCGACAAAAAAACATCCAGCCTAAGAGAAAGCTTGTAAGAGTTTATTTGAGCCAAACTGACAATTGCCCGGAAGCAAAATCTCAATGGATTGAGAAAATGCTCCATGAAATGGAGGTTTGCAGCTTATTTAATACATGGAATCAAAGGTGGAGGGTTACATGAAATCCATTGGTGATAGATAGGAGGTAGGAGAAAGCAAAGAGGGGAATTCTCTGGGATTGGATAAAAGTAAATTGGAGAGAGAGGTACTTCCTTTAGTACAGGGTAGTTAATAGTTCTCATAGAGATGCTAATCAAGGGACAAGAATAATAATGAAGGATTCTGTACTTTCCTGCTTGACACAGAAAAAGGGATTACTGACATTCCAAGGATGTCATTTTAGGTGCATAAAGATAATAGACAAGCCCTCTTAAAGGCACAGATTAACTTTGTGAAGGAAGCTGAAGATGTGACTTCGCGCCATGGCCTACTTCATTATGAATTTTTTTTATGATCATGCCATCTTATGTGGTTATTTTTAGTCTCCTGAGCTTGTCAGGTTTAATATGTGGCCCCTTTTCCATCCACAAAACCAAAACACACTGTTAAGAGAATAGACTCGTACTTGTTAAAATAAAACAGACTGCTCTGGCTATCTAGGAAACTCCAGATAGATGACCAGTAAAAAACAGGGCCGACACCCTGTTTCCCCTTCATGGAGGGTGTGCTTACTCCTCCTTTTGATAATTATAATCAATGCCATGGTCAGGGTCCAGAGGTGAGCTGCTTGGGCAATAACATTATACCCCAAACATGGCTCCTCATTCCTATTCTTTACCTCTCACCATAACTGAGGTAGGCTGGCTTTAAACAAAACAAAACAACAAAATGTTTGAGGTATCTAAAGGAAAGATAATAATAATTATACAAAATGCAAAGCAAATAGGAAAGTAAGTTTCTATAGTCTTTCTGAAGTTACTAAAAATGGCTTTTTTATTCCTCTATCTTCATTAACATTTCCTTATTACACTGGGAATGTTCTGCTCATTCCCTGGTTTACTCCAAGAACTTCCCAAAATATCCATCGAATCTACAGGGAAAAAGACAAAAAGATTCTTGTAATCCCTCATCTTAAAATACTCAATTCACTGTTTCCAGCGATTTGTTGTATCATTGATTGTTGTATCATAATGCTTACCCACTCCTAATCAAGTTCCCACATTGAAAGACCCACCTTAAGTCAAACTTCCAATTCTCAATAAATTCTGACCTTTCTTTCACACCATCTGAGACATTACTGAGGCTTTGCAGAGGTGGTGTTCATCCTTATTGTGAGAAGCAATAAAAATCAGCTTTGTCTCCTCAAAAGGTTATGTGATTTGGGGGAGTTAGCTATTGATAGCAACTTTAAAGCTATAAGCAGGATGTTCCGACTTTGTGAAAACAATGGGGCCTTATTTCAGTAAATCTTACTGTCACCACACAGCCTTTGCATGGGGGTTGGGGGCCAGCATGCTAATGAAGCAGCATCAAAGTCTTAAGAATTTCAAGGGAGGCTGGCTGCACTGAGCTGTTGTTCTGGTTTCTATGGGATGAGACATTTTTTAAGGGATGGATTTAACTGTATTTAAACTTGCTCAGAATGAGACTGCCAAGGGAAAAGGAGCAATATTATTCTGAGCAATAGACTAAACACAACTACAAAGAACTGGAAAAGTACCAAATAAATGCATATATCTGTGGCAGCCTGTGCCAGAGTATGCTTGCAGCACCTCCCATTTGTGGAAACAGACCTGAGGAAAAGCAGTGAGTCCATTTGGTAGTTCTTCAGCCTTCCAAGACACAGGAGTCAGATGCACTGTTCTGGGTCGGGCTGCCATTGCCAGTATACTGAGTTATTATTACCTGTCCCCTGGATAGTGGGCATATTTTAGCACATTCTAAGGTCAGATTTTTTTTCTCTTGATTGAAGAGCAAAAGCCATGAGAGCATTGACAGGCTGCAGAAATAGGGATAAGGGTGATTGAAGTGAGTCTTAATGGTGAAGGGGGATAAGGGTGAATTTTTTTGACAAAACAATCAGATATCCTGTAACCTGCTGTGGAAAACACAGGGTACATTAGTGATTTGGAAAGACCCGTTCAGGTGGTGTTTTTTCTTTCCTTCTCACCCCCTCACCCCCATTAAAGGAACTCCTAGGGAGGGAGAAAAAGAAGACAGTGTGAATGAATGAATCTGAATTAGTCTACCACAGGTGGTGAATAGCTTATTAGCTCCCAAGCTCCATCATCCAGAGGAGAATCTAAGTTGGTATGTCAGTCCCCTTACCCTCGAGACACACACACACACACACACACACACACACACACACACACACACACACACCGGGAGGGGGATGAGAGAAAGAAAGGACTAACTGGCTTTACCAATTTTTCTGTGCAGACTACTGATTTAAACAGTGTCTCTCTGTAGGTCCGTAGTCATACATTTTGCATAGCCCAACTTAGAAGACAACTCGAGGGTGTGAACTTATTGGGCCCAAACTCTAATGCCTTTATTTCTTCAACTGGAAATTGGTGCAATGCCTAACTCATTTTTTTGTGTGAAGACTGAGTAAGACAACATATGCAAGTCCCATAACATATGGACACAAAATGGATGCTTTAAAAATAGTTGTCCTCCCTCATTTAACCACGCTCAAGACTTTGGGCATAAAAGTTGTTTCACAAAATGATTGAAAACATTATTTATGCATTGCAGCTTATGCATAATCATACTTCTTAGCATGCTGTTTGGGACAGGTACACTTATTCCAGGCAAAACAGATGGAATCCTCAAATCATTTGCAACTAGAGTCATTTAATGGGCATCTAAATCTATCCCATGAGGATGAACATTGAATTCATCATTTTGGAAAGAGTGAAGCTCACCTATAATCTCCCCTGAGTCATGAGGAAAGAAAAATCGCCTCTAAAGTATCAAGAATCAAATCTTAAAATATCTGCTCAAATCTCACCATGTTTCCCCTTACCAATGTCCTTCATGCCCCACTGCATGACAAATTGTGGCTAGGCATCACCGAGAACTCTTGCTTCCTCAAAAAAATAAAATAAAAAAATTCCCTAATATTATTTTTAAAACAGACATCTTTAAATGAAAGGTTTAAATACATCTCTGATTCAGAAGTAAGGACAGGTGTTCTCTCACCTATAAATTAACAATATTTTAACATATTTTTATATTGGGTTTTTTTTGAAAAACCACATTTAAAAATCATCTGTCCTCTGATGTTTGGTGCCAAGCTTGAGTCTTATGGGATTTAAAACAGTTAAACTGGTAAATCTAGGGTAAACACTGTTTATGATGGAAGAAAATGACAGACCCTTTACCATAACACTACCAAATGGACTGAGCTCTAAGAGTGTGAAAACAGCATGTGGTACAGGAAGGGCTAAGACCTGTAAGTCTGTGTGTGTGTTTAGGGGGTAGCAGTGCACAGTGATTCGAATTCATTAATCCTTTGAGGGGATATTTTAAAAAGAAGAAAGCTGCTGGGTAACTTTTTCTTAAGTGCTCGGTGGCACACACCACTCTTACCTCTGTTGTCTTCCTATTCTAAGTTCCTAACCATCTCTCCCTTCCCTACTCCTCACCTGAAGTCCACTAAGAGAATCTAGGAAATCAGGGGTCTGATATATTTTTATATCTGTTTATAAGCATGAAATGATGAGAATAATTAAGTCCCTGTGTTCCCCTCTTCCCCTTCCCTGCTTCCTCATTTTACATAGTCTTCTTAATAATAATTAGATCATTTGAGAATTGAACAATCCAATTTCTACCCAAGGTTTTTTCTCATAGCAAATTCCCAGAAGACAAAGGTTTTCTTTTCTGGGTGATTTTTGAACAATCACTGATTAGTCAGCCTTGACAACTGTTAGAAAATCTTGGTGTAGCCTGAAGTTTCCTATTGATTAGCTGATGCATAGTCAGAGTTGGCTGGGCTGATTGCTTTATCACTAAAGCATTCAAGAAGTTCAGATTAGTTAGATATCCTTGTAAACTCCCATTTATCCAGAACTCAAACCCCCAGAAAGTTCAAAGAGTCAGAATTACTTCTGGTATTGTACAAAAGAAGTAACAGTGAGGCAGGAGTCCAAAGTGTCATCTGAATCACCTATTCCTCCCTTCAGTCCTTACTCCTTTTCTTGAAACGAGCATTAACAAAGTGTTTACTCCATAACTGAACACTGGGCTAGGTTCTGGGGATAGAAAGATCCCTAATATACTGGGCCTTGTCCTTCCGGAGCTCACAATTCAATGAGGATACTGACATTCAAATAGACAATTACAATACAATAAATTAAGTACAATGACTGTAAGGTATCTGTGGTGGTGTTGCATTACATAGGAGATGGTATTCTTTTGTCATTGAACCATTAAATGTATTTGATTGGATTTTAATCCTTGTAAAATAGGTGATCAATGTATCATAGGAGAATGAACACTGGTGTGTGAGCTATGTCTGAGTTCACAGTCTGGTTCTGATATGTATTATCTGTGTAAACCAGGCTGTCACCCATCATATCTTAAAGTCACTCATTGTTTCTGAGTTTTACTCTCTTCTTCTGTAATATGAAACAAGTAGTACTTACCTCATATACATAGTCTTCCTGGTTTCTTATGGCAGTAGTATTTATCTTTACAAAAGAAGTAATCACAGTCCAGAAAAACTGAACCCAGCTTGCTTGTGTCAAGTTGCCTGATGCCAAGTCCACTGCTCTTTTCCTGCCTTTTTACATGTAATCCATAAAAGTCACTAAACTATACTTATTATGATGAAAGTAGGCATCATTTTAATAAGATTTTCAATCCTAAGAGGTGAAACGAATGGGATTTCTCAGTTTATGATAGCATCATATTAAATACAATTCCTTCAACGAATGTTACAGATACCAGGACCGGAAAGAACCCAAGCGGCACTCAGAGAGTTAGGAAGGTCAGCTTTATTATGCCGGCGGGCTCAGCGGGATCTTTCCCAAATTACTGAGCCCCTAGCAAGGTTTTGAGCAAGTTTTTATGGGTTGGGGACTTCCTTGAATCTGGAAAGGGGTAGGTGTCGTCTGGTGATTGACTCAGGGTGTGGCCTGGAGGGGATTATGTGGAAGTGGGCTGGGGTTTAGGCTGGGGACCTCTCTCTCAGCTCTGGCCACCATTTTAGCTCAGTTCCACGTGGCAGGGAACTGTTTTAGGTCAGTTTCTCCATCACAATCACATCCTTTCTCACCACATAAGAGTCCCCGATGCTTCCTGTTAATTGAAGTGGTTGTGTATTTAGCATGATCTTTACGATTTTTAAGCAGAACTTTCAGGTTTATCTTTTGTCTCTAAGTCCAGACAGTGCACAAAGCCTGTTAGCCAGTGGTTTGGCAGACAATTGCTCTAGCCATGCATTGTTTTCTTCCACTATGCTGGCAGTAAGTAGAATAGGAAACACCTGAGGTTTCTTTGATCCCCTTGTCTACTGATTTAACCAGAGGCCAAGTGAGTCTGGGGCTCCTACTGCTTGTGCCCCTCAGCTAATATAGATCGACACAGGAGTTGGGTCAAAGAATAAGCTTTTATTAGGTTGGTGCAAAAGTAATTGTGGTTTAAAACTTTAAAAATAATTGCAGAAACAGCAATTACTTTTGCACCAGTATTATCAGAACACTGGTGGTCTGAGAAGGCAGCAGGTTAACACCTCCATAAATTGCCTAACATTCTCAGACTGGCTGGGGGTATTTAAAGGAAAATCAGGGCACTCTAACGGAGGCTGCATGATGTCCTGGAGGTCTGTTCTCCTTTCATTATGTCCCCGTCTGTCATCATATCTCTTGTGGTGCCAGGGGTCCAGGAACAGTGTGTGTGTGTGTGTGGGGGGGGTAACCTGGGAAAATGCTAAGCCATAAGCCATAGAGTTTGTAATTAGCAAGCATCTACAAGGTGATCTTCTAGGACTAGGAGCTGGAACCAGGACAGGGCATCACAGAGGCATTCTGAGTTCAACCAAGGAGGGGGTGAAGAGGGGAAAGGAGGTGGTGAAGCCCACCTGGATGGGGGCAGGGCATCCTTGAGGCTTTCTGAGTACAGGGGGCCAAACTGGGCCATGCTTCACTGATGTCTGTTTCCCAAATGTGCATAGCCTGGCTAAAGTTAGCAGCTGACTTACATAAAGTCAATAGTCATTGAGAAAAACATATCTTAATAATTTTTGTGAACTGTACTCCCTGAACTTAGGAAAAAAACTGGAAAAAACAAAAACAAATGAACAAACAAACCTCCTTTGAAAATGTGCTTATATCAGAAGCAAAGCAGTATTTTCATACTGGTAAAATTATGGCAATAATTTTAGGTTAGTGAACTGGAATAAGGAACACCTGCCTTGCCTCTGATGATCCTGGCATTTGGGAATAGTGATAAATGATTGGAGGTTGTTAGATGTGTCCTGCAAAATGGTGCTGGTGAGTTGGAACTTGAAGTTTTTCATTTGTGAAAGTGATCTGACTTCCCCAATTTGACCTAATTATGACAGCCATGATAAATAGCTTTTCTCTGTTGGCATGTTTATTTCTCAGGAACCTGAACAGGGAAATTGGTTTTATACATGTGTGTGGGTGGGAAGAATTACAATTTTGTCATTCCTTATAACAAATTTATCACCTGATAATCTGAAGGTACGATCAAATTGCAAAAGCAGATGACTTCCCCAGTCTTCTAACATTTGGTGTCTGTTAAGCAAGAGAATATTAATCAAAAAGTGAAAGGGAAGTTTTCTATCTTTATATTTAGAATGATTCTTTGCTAGGTAAACCTCTCTCCAGTGGTCAAATCATACTATTATTTGCCTTATACTCAATGAGTTTATATTTGCCAATAGGGTTATTTAGGACACATAAGAAGGGAAGACAGAGTGGAAAAATTTTGTCTTTTAATTATGTTTTCTCCATTTTGTTAAAGGAACATGTTAGTTCATTTCTCAGCACGTTGAGGGTTTTTATTCCAGTTTACTGAGGGACGAATGGAAATTGTGCAGATCCCTGCTAAATATGGCAACAAACTGTCTTGCACTCCACTCTTTGCTAGGGTGCATAGTTTAGCAAATGATAATAGATAGGTAGATATCATTTAATACTTATTAGAAAGGCCAAGTACTATGCTAGTATACCTTGGCTCAACAGCCCTATGAGGTAGGTGTTGAGGATGGCAAAGGGGCCACAGGTTAAACCTGACAAGCTCAAGAAACTGGAAATAACAACATAAGATGGTCTGAACACAAAAATTCCTAACTGAAAGTGGATCATGGTTGGTAGTCACATCCGTGGCCTGTAGCTTCCTTGACAAAGGTTAATCTTTACCTTAAGTGAGCCTGCCCATTGTATTTTTTTCAATATAAAATAACATGCCCTTGGAATCTCAGAGTAATCCCCTTCTTCTGGACCCCCCAGAGGGCACAACTCACCACACCAGAGCTGGAAACTACACAATCCCTCATTGTTGTCTTGTTTCCCGAATACCATCTCTATGTGTTGTAAAATGCTATTAACTGTCCTGTATCCACAAATGTAAAAGAAGTGTGTGTCTCTCCATTTTACTTTTTATCCAATCCCAGAGATTTCCCTGCTTTGCTTTCTCCCACCCCCTTAATATACAAACAATGGATTTCATGTAACACTCCTCCTTTGACTCTAATGTATAAAATAATTTGCAAAACAACCACTTTCCAGAGAATTTTCTGAATCCGTTGAGATATTGCTTCCTGGCAATTGTCATCAGTTTGGCTCAAATAAACTCTTACAAGCTTTCTCTTAGGCTGGATGCTTTCTTTTTTGTTGTTTGTTTTTCTTCTTTTTTTTGTCAACAGTGTAATCCCCATTTTATAGAGTAGAAAAGAGAGGCTAGGAAGTGTTACTATTTTGGTAATGCACATTTTAGTATCATTTGACATTTCATACTATGTACATGTATTATTTTGATTCTTGAAATTACTCTTTAAATATTCAGACTCCGGTCTGAAGCCTAATTTTAGTATGTCCTCATTGACATAAGAGTATCTGAGGTTGGGCTCAATTATATAGTTTGACTGTTTTGCAGAATTTGGTTTATAATTATCAAAATCTCAAGGTTATACAAACCAATAATAACATGACTAGTGAATCTTGGTTATTTAAACAATATATCCTGACATATTGAGGATTGAAATCCCCATGTCACAAAACCATTTATGCACTAAGACCCAGCAGGAGCTGGACCCAGAAAGGATAGGATCTGCACTCTACCATCCCACTAGGGTAGGACAGATATGGAGGAGGCTGAGATGACAGTATAAATTTAGACTGTGGATCAAGGCATGCTAGCTTTACAGTAAGGCAATTTTTCATTTGGGATATAGGAAAATAGAACTATGTGGCATTTAAAAAAAATGAAATTTCCAGGAGGTGCTAAAGCCTTGAGATGCAGATTCTAGATGGACGTTTTTCATATTCAGTGTTTTAGTTATGTATCATTTAGTGTGAAGGAACAGGAAGCATGAAAACCGACTCAAGTATAAGCCAGGCTCTGAAAGTAAAGGGATTTGCCTTATCACAACAAGGATGTGTAATGAGGGTGGGTGGTGAGAGAAGCAGTGAGCATCAGCTCAGGGAACTGCATGAAGATTTATTGGTCAAAACTAGGAGGAACCCTGTCAAAGGTTGTATACATTCTACTAAGCATCCCTTATCTGCAATTTCACTTTCCATAGTTTTGGTTACCTGTGGTCGGAAAATATTAAATGGAAAATTCTGGAAATAAATAATTCTTAAGTTTTAAATTGTGTGCCATTCTTAGTAGTGTGATGAAATCTCACATCATCCTACTTCATCCCACCTGGGATGTGAATCAAACTTTCATCCAGTGTATCCACATTGTGTACTGTACCTGTCTTTAGTAACTTAGTAGCTATCTTGGTTAGCAGATTGACTATTGGGCATCATGGTGCTTGTGTTCAAGTAACCCTTATTTATTTAATAATGGCCCCAAAGTGCAAGAGAAGTATGCTGGAAATTTGGATATGCCAAAGAGAAGCCATAAAGTTATTCCTTTATGTGAATAAATTATGTATGTGTAGGGGAAAAAATGTATATATAGGGTTCAGTACTATCTGTGACTTTAAGTATCCGCTGGAAGTCTTGAAATGTATCATCACCCACAGATAAGGGAGGACTACTGTATTGACATAGACATACACTTCTCTTCAGGAGTGAAGCTTGGGATTGCAAATGTGTAGCACATGTACTGTCTCCTTGAATGCCCATTACAGCCATCAATAATTGATCATAGCACCTGTTCCTGCAGCCTACCACATAAGCCTTCTCTAAAGTATTCTAAGTAGTCACTGCCAGTCTATCAGTATTGGAATGGGATGAAAATCATTTCCCATTACTGACTTAAGTACTTCTTATATTGCATCACGGAACTGGGTCAGAACCAATGCTATAGGTGGAAAGACTAGTGAACCCAGTTGGACAAGCAAATAAATGAAAAGACAGTTCAAATGAGGTGACCAGGTTAATACAAAGAAAAAAAAAAACAATGTGTGTGTATGAGGCTATGTCTCTCTGTGTTCTTTTGAATCATAATCACCCAGCAGAGACATCAACATGGCATGTGATACAAACAGCACGCATTTTGGAATTAAGCAGATTTAGATAGAAATACAGTTTCCATAATTTACAAGATTCAGGACCTTAGTTAGGCAAGTTATTTAAATGTTTGAGTGTCATTTATGAAGATATTCAGATCCACAGCACAGGATTGACATGATGATTAAATTATGTGATATATGTGAAAGTATGGTGCCTAGCACATGGTAAGTTCTTGATAAATGCTAAACAAGAAAGAAGTACAAAATAAAATGGTTTGAATACTGTCTGGCACAACCAAAATGTTGACGATCATCATTCTTTATCTGAATTCTTGTGAGTACCCAGGAGACAATTAAAAGAAAAAAAAAGCAACAGAGAGCCCAGAAGAGGCATACCGCAGGTTGATCTGATCTTGCCCCACATCAGTTCTAAATCTAGGCAAAAGCCAGGGTATGTGAATCCCACCTCGCATTTACAGGCAGTGCCTGTGATCTCTGGACTTAATTGTGGCCTGACTGGATGGAAACAGACTCTACCATGCCTCTGAGATTTCCTGGGAAGAAATTATTTTAGAATGTCAGGGATCTCCAACTGATCCTGGAGTCATACTAGTAGCACACTTCACTAATGGAACAGAGAAAGAAATGCTGTATGTCTCCATCCTGCCTCCACAGGAAAGAAAAACATCAAATTCTACATGCCTGCCTCACAAGGTGGGACCCAGAGGCTCACTCTTGTATAATCTGCTTTCTCAGACATGTTACTCAGGTCTCTCACCAAAACACAAGGTAAATCTATTATTCTTTCCCAGTGACACCTGGAAAGACTTGCTTTGCTGCGTGTGCAAGAGAGAAAATAGAGTCTCCCAGCAAGCAGTTGTAATAATTGGGAATCATTCAAAGTGCTTCAGAGGCTTATGGGATAGCATAGCTTGTTTGCATCAAAGATCATTGCATTAATCAAAGCTTCAGCTATTTGCAATGCAATTCAACGCTTTCTTCTTTATCTGATAAGGCCCATCCTGTATAGCAAACGACCCTTGATTTTTCATGGTATTGAAGGAGAGTAACAAAAATTGTAAAAGAAGGAATTATCTCAATTCATTCATATCTAGCTGCGGGATGTGCAATATTTAGACATATTTTTTTCTTTGCTGCAGCTTTTCCTTTTGGGATTTTGCTTGGATTAGTAATAAAATTAGTACATTTGCTAATGAGAATCATGGGGTGATGAGACTCAGAATGCTGGAGTTAGGGCATTCTAAATTGTCAGCAGCTAATCCATAGAGTGAATAACACACATGGAAAGAGTTGAAAGATGACATTATTCACAAGAAGAGGTGTGGAGGATAATAAATAAGCCTTCCATCTACTGCAAGTAATTTTCTACCCCTCACTTTAGGGTTCTCAAAAAGACTGTTCATTTCAATGTCATTAATTTTCCAGAATGATTCTTCCCCTCTTTCTGGCAATGCCCTATCAGGAACTAGGGACTATTTTCTAAGGCTTTCCACTCTTGTCTTTCCTTTCTGAAAACGTCTTCCTGCTTGACTCAATCTTCTTAACAGTTCAGTTCAACTGGCCCTTCCAAGTCAGACAAATGACCTCAGAAAATATTCAATGCTTCCTTGAGAGCGTTGCTGAATAATGTAAGACATGGAAGACCTGAAGCCACATGAAGTGAGGACTTAATGGCTAAGCTTCATATAATGGCTGCACTGCAGTCAACCAGAGAAAGAGTCTTGTGGTAGAGACTTCTACATAGTACAGATTTAATTCTTTTCTTATAAAATATGCTACAAGAAGTCCTTCCAAATTCACTCACCATGCCCCTGAGCCCCTCTCTCATAGTACCCAGATCAAAGACATAACATTTGACCTTACACAGGTCATTGCTTTCACTATAGGAGCTCCTCCTTTAAGTACAGTTCAACTTCAATAAATGTCTGCTTTAAGCATAGCCTAAATGGACCATGGGATTTCTTTCCCTCTGTACCATGTCCCAGCCACCCAGGTCTTTTTATTTCCCAAACCATATGAGCTAGTGAAATTCTCTCAGTCTGAAAAAATGAATAGCCCAATAAAAGGTCTATTCCTTCAACATGGAGTTAAGGGTGGGGGGAGAGTGACTCTACAGCTGATGTTCTTGGAGACAGGGATGGGCCCTCACTTTGAGAAACTGTTAATGCCATTCCTCACCCAAACTCAGGACAATTTTGAATTAGAAACAGTCAGCTATTTCTCCTTTATCAGCTGCCTTAATTTTAGTGCCATGCATCAAACATGGGAATTTTTCATGGTTCATACACTATCTTGATCTCATAATTAGCTGATTAAGAATATGTGAAATTCCTATTTAGGTTAGAGCCAAAGTAATTGGAGCGCAGGGCTTGAAAACACAACTACTGAAAGGGTACGCAGAACCAATCTGGGCAGGGATCAGGAACAAATTGTGCTAGATTCCTTTTAGTTGTTCCTTTACTTACTGTCCTCTGACTTTTCTCATGCTACTGCCTGTATCTTTTTTCCCTGTATTTTTTTTTTTTTACTTACACAGATGCAGGTTTTGTTTTGTGTTTTTTTTTTTTTTTTTTTTTTTTTTTTTTTTTTTTATTGTGCTGGTCTTGTTCCTTTAGTTAACCCTCCTTGTTTTCCAAGCTGCTGCTTATCATCCCTTTCCAGCTACTTTCAAGGGCTGGGACAGCTTTAACTTCAGACCTGTGCAAGCTTAGATCACAGGTCAACTCTTGGGAAATAGGTTACAGTTCCACAGGCAACCACAGCACATCAGTTCACACTTGCCCTCTTACTATATTTTTATCTGTATATGTATACTTGTATGTATGCTTATATGCCTGAGTCTGTCCTATATCCTCAACTAGAGGGAGTATAGCAAAGTAGGGTGCTAATTTATAGTGGTTAAAAACATGGACTTTGGTGTCAGACAGACTTTGATTTGTATTCTGACTCTAGAACCTTCTAGATATATAACACTGGGCAATTTACTTAAACTTTAATTGAAAATGAAGGAAATAATAGTGTCAACCTCATATGGTTGTTTTGAGGATTAAATGCAATAATACATGTAAGGGATTTGGACTCACACTTTGTATCTAGTAGGTTACCAATAAATGGTAGCTGGACTATGCTGTTTAAGGGGAAGACCCTGATTTACTACAGCAGATTTCTTCCCAAGCTCAATTCCATATATCCTGTAACAAAGAATAGTCATGATAGATTCTGAAAGATTGAACTAGAAAGGACCTTAGAGATCATGCTATGTGATCGTCTCATTTTCTTGTTAGAAACCAGAGATGCAGAGACAGAAACAAAGTTGCCTCAGGTGATTTTGGAAGAATGTGGCATATTCAGAGTTAAAATTCAGGACTCATTATTCCTTTATTTATTCCACTTTGCATCTGTGATAAAATTTAAAGAATTACTTTTCTTATTTTAATTAAATTTATTGGGGAGACAGTGTTTAGTAAAATTACATAGGTTTCAAGTGTACAATTCTGTAATACATCATCTATATATAACGCTGTGTACTCACCAACCAGAATCAATTCACTTTGCATCACCATATATTTGACCCCCATTCACACTTTTCTACCAACCCCTCCCCACTTACCCATAGGTAACCACTAAACTGTTGTCTATGTCTACCAGTTTTTGTTATTTATTTGTTTGTCTTCTTCCTTTGTTGTTTTCAGTTTTATATCACACATATCATTGAAGTCACATGCTTCTCGAATTTTTCCATCTGACTTATTTTGCTTAGCATAATAATCTCAAGATCCATCCATAGTGTCACAAATGGCACTATTTCATCTTTTCTTATGGCAGAATAGTATTCCATTGTGTATATGTACCACATCTTCTTTATCCAATCATCTATCGAAGGATACTTTGGTTGTTTCCATGTCTTGGCCAACATAAATAAAGCTGCAATGAGCATCAGAGTACATACATCATTACAGATAAATGTTTTCAGTATTTTTTGTTAGATACCCAGGAGCGGGCTGGCTGGGTCATATGGTAATTCTATTCTTAATTTTTGAGGAACATCCATATTTTTTTCCATAGCAGCTGTATCAATTTACATTCCCACCAATAGTGTATGAAGTTTCCCTTTTCTGTACATCGTCTCCAACACTTGTTATTATTTGTCTTGTTGATGATAACCATTCTAACAGCTGTATGATGATATCTCATTTTGACTTTGATTTGCATTTCACTGATAGCTACTGAAATTGAACATTTTTTCATACCAAGTTTCCTGAAAATAAGACCTAGCCAGACAATCAGCTCTAATGCGTCTTTTGGAGCAAACATTAATATAAGACCCGATATTATACTATATTATATTATATTGTATGTTATATTATACCCATTCTTAGTTTTTAAGAAGACCAGGTCCAGCTAAGTCTTATTTTCAGAGAAACACAATACATCTGTTGGCTGTTTGTATGTCGTCTTTGGAGAAGTGGCCAATCAATTCCTCTACCCATTTTTTAATTGGATTGTTTGTTTTGTTGTTGTTGTTGAGTTGTACAAGTTCCTTATATATTTTGGATATTAGTCCCTTATCAAAGGTGTTTGCAAATATCTTCTCCCATTCAGTTGCTTGCCTCTTTCTTTGTTATTGATAGTTTATTTTGTTGTGCAGAAGATTTTTGGTTTGGTATAGTCCCATTTATTTATTTTAGTATTTATTTATTTGTTTGTTTGTTTGTTTACTTATTCCTTGCCTTTGAGGTCAAATTCATAAAATACTCTTAGAATGCAAGGTTCATAAAATCAGTACCTATGCTTTCTTCTATGCAATTTTTTTGTGCATTAACTTTTGCAACATAGTCTGGTGGGGAAAAGGGAGTTATACAAAGCTCTGTGCTATGGAGACCTAAAACAGAGGAGAAATGTAGAAAAAAGGAAACAGCCAAATGTTGTGTATGTTATAAGTTTGCACTTGAAATGGTGAGCAAAGACATACACATATATGCATATCCTGCACATGCCATCACAGACACATGCACACTCAACATAGGAACAATGATTAGGCAAAGGAACAAAATGTCCAAAATTGAAGTGGAATATGAGATCACGAGGGCTGAGTAGACAGATTAAAACAGAAAACACTTTAGGGCCAAGGAGGCTTAACAGAGCATAAACACCTGGAATCAAATGACGACTGTACTCTTGAATCAGCGTTGCAAAAATATTTTCCAGAGGAATTGTGTCATAAAAATGGCAGCTTGAGGTGAGCCTCTTAAAATCTCCCCTGGAATTTACAACAAATTGAACAACTATAATTCCACAAAGGTCTCCCTGTGCAGGAGACAGACAAGACTAAGGCACACAACTGAAATCATCTAAAGGTCGGCAAATTGGGTGAGCGGGAGATGGGGGAAGCGGGAAGTGCGGAGACCCTGGGTGTACGGATGCAAGATGCAGATCGGAGCTCAGAGCTCCATGCTCGCTGCATTCTGGAACTACCAGAGACATTGGAGAGGGAAGAACTTGGACTGCTAGTGTTCTGCTTAGGACCCACAGAGGAATATGCCTGAGGGATAAGCATATAACACTGCTGAACCCAACACTCACAACAGAGCCTTCAAAGCAAAGACTGAGGGAAGAAGTGTGTAAATGGCAGAACATGGCAGGCTTAGGCACTGAGGTTAGCTGCCCCTGCACCATCCTCCCAGATCTTGCTGAACCCCCACCATCCCAGTGCTAGAAGCGGAACGGTAGCACTGTCAGATAAAAAGAACATAATATTTGCAGTACTGAGAACTGTGGCCTGTAGTCAGAGACTTACAGCCCAAGTAGGTCTGCCAAAGGGGAGAGAGCCTTGGGTACAGCACTGGTTGTGGTGGCAGTCACCACCATTGCTCTGAGCCACCTCCCACAAACACCCTAGCCCATGTCCTCACCTATCTGGGTAGTTCCCTACAGAGGTAAACAGAGCCTCTGAAACACAAAGGCTCTGAATCCAGTGGAAGAAGAGCTTTAGAATTTCAAAAGCTCTCCACAACCGCCCATGGAGGTGGTGCCATGTGACACAGGTGAACTGTTCACACAGGAGAAGCCTCCCTGCCAGGGAGTTCCCCAATTGTGTGACACGCTGGAACAGTGAAGAGAGTATATATAACAATGGAGTGTGAGACAGACTAAAACTCTGCACTCAGAAAGAAAATAAAACATTCTACCAACACCACTGGAAAACAAAACAAAGACCATTTCTATCAACCTGTTGCAGAACCCACTCCTGTAGATGAATAGCAAGAGAAATAATAATTTATTAATTGCCATGAATAACCAAGATAATAAGGCAGGTCAGAAAGAAACAAAAAAGTCTCCATAAAATGAACTGAAAGAAATGAAAATAAGGAACTTAAATGATAGAGAATTCAAGATTGCAGTTTTAAAACTCAACAAGATGCAAGAAAACATAAACAGGCAGTTTAATGAAATCAGAAACATAATTAAAGAACAAAATGAACATTTGACTCAAAAGATGGAAATTTAAAAAATGAACCAAATAGAATTTCTTGAGATTAAGAACTCCATAAAAGAAATGAAGAACGAAATAGCCAGTATAGGTAATAGAGCTGACCAGATGGAGGAAATAATCAGTGACATCAAAGACAGATATCTGGAAAAGAAACAGATGGAAGAAGAGAGAGACTTGAGATATAAAAGAAATGAAAGAACTCTACAAGAACTTTCTGACTCCATCAGAAAAAGCAATGTAAGAATAATGGGCATACCAGGAAGAGAAGAAAGGGAAAAGAGAACAGAGAGTAAATTCAAACAAAGAGTCGATGAGAACTTCCTAAACTTGTGGAAAGAACTGGATCCTCGAATCCAAGAAGCAAATAGAAAACCTAATTACCTCAATCCCAACATGCCTTCTCCAAAGCACATTGTATTGAAGATGTCAAAAATTAACAACTAATGAAGAATCCTCAAGGTAGCCAGGGAAAAGAAGACAGGAACCTACAAAAGAAAGCCCATTAGATTACCATCAGATTTTTCAACAGAAACTCTAAAACCAGAGGGAGAGAAATCAAATAGTCAAACTATTGAAAGAGAGAAATTATAAGGCAAAAATAATATATCCAGCAAAGACATCATTTAGGAAGAATAAAAAATTTGCCCGACATACAGAAGGTGAGGAAATTTTCTATCACATGACCTGCACTACAAGAAATACTGAAGGAAGCTATTGCACCAGCAAAACAGGGATGATTTGGAACAACAAAAACATAAAAGGGGGGAGGAGAAAAGGCCTGAACCAGAATAATGGAAATGAAAAGGAAGCTTGCTGATGAAAATACTCTCAATATGAAACTTTAGTTTACCTAAACTTGAAGGTAACCACACACACACACAAAAAAAAATCCAGAACTGAAATATATAACAGAATAAAAGAAGAAGCAGAAGAAAAAAAATCATAAAATACCACAATAGTGAAATTATAGACAGAAAAAAAAAAAACAAAAAAAAAAAACAAAGAAACAATGGAGATACAATCTTACCAGAACACTCAAGGTAGAATCATAGGAAATCCTCATATATCAATAATCACCTTACATGTAAATGGACTGAATTCACAAATAAAAAGGCACAGAGTAGCACACTGGATCAAAAAAATAAATGAAAACCTGTGCTGCGTCCAAGAGACACATCTCTGCTACGAGGACAAATATAGACTCAAAGTGAAAGGGTGGAAACTGACAATCCAAGCAAATGGTATTCAGAGAGAAGCAGGTGTATTCATACTGATATCAGGTGAAACAGATGTCATAATAAAAAAAGGTAACAAGAGACAAAGATGGACATTTCATAATGATAAAGTGGAGTATACAACAAGAAGATATAACAGTAATCAATATATACCCTAACCAGGGAGGACTGAAATATACCACGGAACTACTAACTGAAAGAAAGGGAGAAATTGACCAAAGCACAATTATTGTAGGGGACTGGAATACATCACTGACAGCTATGGATAGATCATCCAAACGTAAAATAAACTAAGAAATATCAGCCCTAAGTGACACATTAGATGAAATGGACCTGATTGATCTTTATAGAGCACTTCTTCATAGAAAATCAAATTATATATTCTTTTCTAGTGTACATGGAACATTCTCAAGGATAGACCATGTATTGGGACATAAATTCAGCCTCAGCATTTTTTTTTTTTTTAACTTTTGTATCCTGAAACTTTACTGAATTTATTTGTTAGTTTTAATAGTAATGTTTGTGGAATCTTTAGGGTTTTCTTTTTTTTAATTAAATTTATTGGGGTGACAATTGTTAGTAAAATTACATAGAATTCAGGTGTACAATTCTGTATTACATCATCTATAAATCCCATTGTGTGTTCATCACCCAGAGTCAGTTCTCCTTCCATCACCATATATTCGATCTCCCTTACCCTCATCTCCCACCCCCCACCCCCCACCCTCCTTACCCTCTGGCAACCACTAAACTATTATCTGTGTCTATAAGTTTCTGTTTCTCATTTGTTTGTCTTGTTCTTTTGTTGTTTTTGGTTTATATACCACAAATCTGTGAAATCATATGGTTCTCTGCTTTTTCTGTCTGACTTGTTTCGCTCAGCATTACTCTCTCAAGATCCATCCATGTTGTCACAAATGTTCCTATATCATCTTTTCTTACCGCCGAATAGTATTCCATTGTGTATATATACCACAACTTCTTTATCCATTCATCTATCGAAGGACATTTTGGTTGTTTCCATGTCTTGGCCACCGTAAACAAAGCTGCAATGAACATTGGAGCACACGTGTCTTTATCTTTAAATGTTTTCAGATTTTTTGGATAGATACCCAGGAGAGGGATTGCTGGGTCATATGGCAATTCTATTCGTAATTCTTTGAGGAACCTCCACACTGCCTTCCATAACAGCTGCACCAGTCTGCATTCCCACCAACAGTGTATGAGGGTTCCTTTTTCTCCACAGCCTCTCCAACATTTGTTCCTATTTGTCTTGTTGATGATAGCCATTCTGACTGGGGTGAGGTGATATCTCATTGTGGTTTTGATTTGCATTTCTCTGATGATTAGTGATGTTGAGCATTTTTTCATATGTCTATTTGACATTTGTATGTCCTCTTTGGAGAAATGTCTCTTCAAGTCCTCTGCCCATTTTTCAATTGGGTTGTTTGTTTTTTTGTTGTTGAGTTGCACGAGTTCCTCGTATATTCTGGATACTAGCCCCTTATCGGAGGCACTGTTAGCAAAAATCTTCTCCCATTCAGTTGGTGGCCTCTTTATTTTGTCAATGGTTTCTTTTGCTGTGCAGAAGCTTTTAAGTTTCATATAGTCCCATTCGTTTATTTTAGCTTTTACTTCCATTGCCT
The DNA here is from genome assembly GCF_057876585.1 of Rhinolophus sinicus. NCBI lineage: Eukaryota > Metazoa > Chordata > Mammalia > Chiroptera > Rhinolophidae > Rhinolophus > Rhinolophus sinicus. The sequence continues at coordinate 89,815,375 of NC_142518.1, forward strand.
TTGGAGTCAAGTTCATAAAATGCTCTTTGAACCCAAGGTCTATAAGTTTAGTACCTAAGTTTCCTTCTATGCAGTCTATTGTGTCAGGTCTTATGCTTAAGTCTTTGATCCATTTTGAATTAACTTTGGTACATGGTGACAAATAGCAGTCCAGTTTCATTCTTTTGCACGTGGCTATCCAATTCTCCGAGCACCATTTATTGAAGAGGCTGTCTTTGCTCCATTGTAGGTTTTTAGCTTCTTTATCAAAAACTATCTGTCCATATTTATGTGGTTTTATTTCTGGGTTCTCAATTCTATTCCATTGGTCTATGTGTCTGTTTTCCTGCCAATACCATGCTGTTTTGATTATTGTAGCCCTGTAGTACAAGCCAAAGTTAGGAAGTGTGATACTTCGATTATTGTTCTTTTTTCTTAGGATTGCTTTGGCTATTCGGGGTCTTTTGTGGTTCCAAACAAATCTGATGATTTTTTGTTCTATTTCTTTAAAATATGCCAGTGGGATATTGATGGGGATTGCATTGAATCTGTATATTGCTTTGGGTAATATGGCCATTTTAACTATGTTGATTCTTCCAATCCATGAGCACGGAATGTCTTTCCATTTCTTTGTGTCTTCTTCAGTTTCTTTCAAAAATGTCTTATAGTTTTCAGCATATAGGTCTTTCACATCCTTGGTTAAGTTTATTCCTAGGTATTTTACTCTTTTTGTGAAATTGCAAAAGGAATTGTTTTTTTATTTCTTTTTCTGAGATTTCATTGTTAGTATATAGGAAGGCAATGGACTTTTGTGCATTGATTTTGTAGCCGGCAACTTTACTGTATTCGTTGATTGTTTCTAATAGCTTTTTGGTGGAGTCTTTAGGGTTTTCTATATATAGCATCATGTCATCTGCAAAGAGTGATAATTTAACTTCTTCATTCCCAATTTGGATGCCTTTTATTTCTTTCTCTTGCCTGATTGCTCTGGCAAGGACTTCCAACACGATGTTGAAAAGCAGAGGTGATAGGGGACATCCCTGTCGTGTTCCTGAACGAAGAGCAAAGGGCTTCAGTTTTTCTCCATTAATTATGAGATTAGCAGAGGGCTTGTCATATATGGCCTTTATTATGTTAAGGTATTTTCCTTCTATACCCATTTTATTAAGTGTTTTAATCATAAATGGATGTTGTATCTTGTCAAATGATTTTTCTACATCAATTGATATAGTCATATGATTTTTGTCCTTTATTTTGTTTATGTGATGTATCACATTGATGGATATTCGCATGTTGAACCATCCTTGTGCCCCGGGGATGAACCCCACTTGGTCGTGATGAATAATCTTTTTAATGCATTGCTGTATTCGATTTGCTAGAATTTTATTTAGGATTTTTGCATTGGTATTCATTAGAGATATTGGTCTGTAGTTTTCTTTTTTTGTGCTGTCCTTACCAGGTTTCGGTATCAGGGTAATGTTGGCCTCATAGAATGAGTTAGGGAGTACTGTCTCTTCTTCAATTTTTTGGAAGAGTTTGTGCAGAATTGGTATTACATCCTATTTGAAGGTTTGGTAGAATTCACTAATGAAGCCATCTGGTCCCGGACTTTTGTTTTTGGGAAGGTTTTGGATGACTGATTCAATTTCATTACTGGTGATCGGTCTGTTTAGATTTTCCAATTCTTCATGGTTCAGCCTTGGAAGGCTATATGTTTCTAAGAACTTTTCCATTTCTTCTAGGTTGTTGAATTTGGTGGCATAAAGTCCTTCATAGTATTCTTGGATGATCCTTTGTATTTCTGTGGTGTCCGTGATAACTTCCCCTTTTACGTTTCTAATTTTGTTAATCAGTGTCTTCTCTCTTTTTATCTTAGTAAGTCTAGCCAAGGGTTTGTCAATTTTATTAATCTTTTCAAAGAACCAGCTCTTTGTCCCATTAATTTTTTTCTATTGTCTTTTTGTTCTCTATTTCATTTAGTTCTGCTCTAATTTTTATTATTTCCTTTCTTCTGCTGACCTTGGTTTTACTTGTTCTTCTTTTTCTAGTTCTTTAAGGTGTAACATGAGGTTATTTATTTGGGAGTTTTCTTGTTTCTTGAGATAGGCCTGTAATGAGATAAATTTCCCTCTTAAAACTGCTTTCGCTGCATCCCAAAAATTTTGGTAGGGTGTATTTTCATTGTCATTTGTTTCTATGTATCTTTTGATCTCTCCTCTAATTTCTTCTTTGACCCAGTCCTTCTTTAAAAGTATGTTGTTTAATCTCCATGTATTTGTGTTTTTTCCTGCTTTCTTTTTACAGTTGATGTCCAATTTCAAAGCCTTGTGATCAGAGAATATGCATGGTATGATTTCAATCTTCTTAAATTTGTTGAGACTGATTTTTTGTCCCAATATATGGTCTATCCTTGAAAATGTTCCGTGTACACTAGAAAAGAATGTGTAGTCTGATGTTTTAGGATGAAGTGCTCTATAAATGTCAATTATATCCATTTCATCTAATGTGTCATTTAGGGCTACTATTTCGTTATTTATTTTCTGTTTGGATGATCTATCCATAGCTGTCAATGATGTATTTAAGTCCCCTAGTATAATTGTGTTTTGGTCAATTTCTCCCTTTAGTTCTGTTAGTAGTTGCTTGGTGTATTTGGTGCTCCCTGATTGGGGGCATAAATATTGCTGACTGTTATGTCTTCTTGTTGTACAGTCCCCTTCACCATTATGAAATGTCCATCTTTATCTCTTGTTATCTTTTTCACCTTGAAGTCTGTTTCATCTGATATCCTTATGGCTACACCTGATTTTCTCTGCGTACCATTTGCTTGGAGTGTCAATTTCCACCCTTTCACATTGATTCTATGCTTGTTCTTGTAGCTGAGATGTGTCTCTTGGAGACAGCATATGGTTGGGTTTAGTTTTTTGATCCAATCTGCTACTCTGTGCCTTTTTATTGGTGAGTTCAGTCCATTTACATTTAGGGTGATTATTGATATGTGAGGATTTCTTGTCATTCTATCTTTAGTTTTCTGGTAAGGCTGTGTCTCCATTGTTTCTTTGCCTTTTTGTTGTTGTCTATTATTTCTGTGTGGTGGTATTCTACGATGTTTCCCTCTGTTTCTTCTTTTATTTCAGTATATATTTCTCTCTTTCAATAGTTTGAATATTTGGTTCCACTCCCTTCTGGCTTGTAGAGTTTCTGCTGAAAAATCTGATGATAATCTAATGGGCTTTCCTTTGTAAGTTACCGTCTTCTTTTCCCTGGCTGCCTTGAGGATTCTTTCTTTGTCGTTGATTTTAGACAGCTTCAATACAATGTGCCTTGGAGAAGGCCTGTTGGGATTGAGGTAACTAGGTGTTCTATTTGCTTCTTGGATTCGAGGGTCCAGTTCTGTCCACAAATTTGGGAAGTTCTCATCAACAATTTTTTTGAATACATTGTGTGTTCCCTGCTCTCTTTCTTCTCCTTCTGGTATGCCCATTACTCTTATATTGCTCTTTCTGATGGAGTCAGAAAGTTCTTGTAGAGTTCTTTCATTTCTTTTAAGTCTCAAGTCTCTTTCTTCTTCTATCTGTGTCATTTCCAGGTTTCTATCTTCGATGTCACTGATTCTTTCCTCCATCTGGTGAACTCTACTCCCTAAGCTGGTTATTTCATTCTTAATTTCTTCTATTGAGTTCTTAATCTCCAGAAATTCTCTTTGGTTCTTTTTTAAAATTTCAATCTCTTTCGTAAAATGCTCATGCTGTTCTTTGATTGAGTTTCTGAGTTCATTTAACTGCCTATCTGTGTTTTCTTGTATCTCGTTCAGTTTTTTCAGAACTGCAATCTTGAATTCTCTGTCACTTAAGTCACATATTTCTGTATCTTTAAGTGCCTTCTCTGGAGATTTTTCACTTTCTTTCTGAGCTATCTTGTTGCCTTGGTTATTCATGGCAATTACTGGTTTACTATTTCTCTTCCTAGACATCTACAGGAGTGACTTCTGCAACAGGTTGATAGGAAGCGGTCTTTCTTTTGTTTTCCAGTACTTGTTGGTAGAATGTCTTATTATTTCTCCAACTGCAATTTATTTTTCTTCTCCCACACGGTAGTGCTGTTTTCTCTGCAGTATTGCTGCTTCTCACACAATGGGGGGATTCCCTGGGAGACGGGCTTCTCCTCTGTTAATAGTTCGTCTAGGTCACAGGGCGCAGGGTCCCGGTGGGTATGCGGAGAGCTTTTGATGTTCCAAAGCTCTTCCAGCTCCTGTTTCAGAGCCCATATGTTTCAGCAGTTCTGTTTACTCCTGCAGGGATCCGCCCAGATAGGTGGGGTCAGGGGCGGGGTAAGTTGTGAGAGGTGACCCAGTGCAATGGCAGGAACCACCACCACAGCCGGTCCTGCTTCCACGGCTCCCTCCCTTTTGCCGGAACTAGTTGGGCTATGAATTTGTGTTTGCGGCCCACAGTTCTCAAAACAGCAAATTTTCTGTTGCTTTGATCTGACACTGCTACTGTTTCGCTTCTAGCACCGGGCAGGTGGTGGCGGGGCGAGCTCTGGGTGGGGTGGGAGGGGGCGGCTAGTCTCAGTGCCTAAGGCTCCGTTCTCTGCTCAGCTGTGAGGGCTTAAACCACCGTTTTCAGCCTTTTTCCCTCAGTCTTTTCTCCGAGGTCTCTCCCGTGAGCGTTGGGTTCAGCTGTGGTATATGCTGTCCCCTCAGCCCTGTGTGCCACAAGCGGAGCCCTAGCAGTCTGAGTTCTTCCCTCACTCGCAGCTGCGGTAGTTTCGGGAAGCAGCGAGCTCGGAGCACTGAGCTAGGTCTGTGTCCTGCGCCCGCGCGGCACTGTCTCCGCGCACTTCTCCCTTTCCTCCTCCCTCCACTCGCACAAATCTCCCACCTGTAGGTGATTTCGGTAGTGGGCCTCTTCGTCTTGCCTGTCTGCTGTGCAGGGAGTCCTTTGTGGAGTTTTTGTGGTTCGATTCATTGTAAATTCCACGGGAGCTTTACAGAGGCTCACCTCACGCCGCCATTTTTCCGGAACTCTCTACAGCCTCAGCAAATTTAAGAAGATGAAAATCATGCCAAACCTATTCTCTGATCACAAGGCTTTGAAATTGGATATCAACTGCAAAAAGAAAGCAGGAATAATGAGAAATATGTGCAGATTAAATAATATACTTTTAAAGAATGACTGGGTCAAAGAAGAAATAAGAGGAGAGATCAAAAGATACATAGAAACAAATGAGATTGAAAATGAATCCTGCCAAAAGTTTTGTAATGCAGCAAAAGCAGTTTTAAGAGGGATATGTAAAGCATTACAGGCCTATCTCAAGAAACAAGAAAACTCCCAAATAAATAACCTCATGTTACACCTTAGAGAACTAGAAAAAGGAACACAAATGAAACACAACATCAGTAGAAGGAAGGAAATAATAAAGAGCAGAACTCAATGAAATAGAGAATGACAAGACAATAGAAATATTTAATGCAATACAGAGCTGGTTCTTTGAGAATATTAATAAAACTGAGAATCCCTTGGCTAGACTTACTAAGGTAAAAAAGAAAAAAATGCAAATAAATAAAATCAGAAATGAAAGAGAAGAGGTTACCACGGATGCCACAGAAATACGAACGATCATCCAAGTATACTATGAAGCAAATGGTATTCAGAGAGAATGCCAACAAATTCAATGCCAACAAATTCAATAACCTAGAAGAAATGGACATGTCCTTAGAAACACATAGCCTTCATAGCCTGAACCATGAAGAACTGGAATATCTAAACAGACTGATCAACAATAAAAAATTGAATCAGTCATCCAAAACCTTCCAAAAACCAAAAGTCCGAAACGAGTGAATTCACCAGTTTCACTAGTGAATTCTACCAAATATTCAAAGAGAATCTATACTTCTCCTACTGAAACTCTTCCAAAAAATTGAAGAGATAAGGCTCAGTAACTCATTTTATGAGGCCAATGTTACCCTGATACCAAAACCTGGTAATGATAACACAAAAAATTAAAATCACAGACAAATATCTCTGATGAACTCAGATGCAAATATCCTAAACAAAATTTTGGCAAATTGAATGCAACAATGCATTAAAAATATTACACATCACAACAAAGTGGGGTTAATCCCAGGCGCAGAAGGATGGTTGATCATATACAAGTCGATCAATGTGATATATCATGTAAACAAAATAAAGGATAAAAACCATATGATTATATAAATAGATGCAGAAAAAGTATTTGACAAGCTACAACATACATTTATGATTAAAACACTTAATAAAATATGTATAGAAGGAAAATACCTTAACATAATAAAAGCAATATATGACAGTCTCTCAGGTAATATAATTAACAGTAAAAAATTGAAGCTCTTTGCTCTACATTCAACAACATGACAGGATTGTCCCCTATCATCTCTGCTTTTCAACATAGTATTGGAAGTCCTAGCCAGAGCTATCAGGCAAGAGAAAGAAATAAAAGGCATCCAAATTTGGAATGAAGAAGGTATGTTGTCACTGTTTGCAGATGACATGATGCTATATATAGAAAACCCTAAACACTCCACCAAAAATGCTATTAGAAAAAATAAATGAACACAGTAAAGTTGCCAGCTACAAAACCAATGTACAAAAGTCCATTGCATTCATATATACTAACAATGAAATCTCACAAAAAGACATAACAAAAATTTTGTTTTGCAATTGCAACAAAAAGAATAAAATACCTAGGAATAAACTTAACCAAGGATGTGAAAGACCTATATGCTGAAAACTGTAAGATATTTTTTTAAAAAATTGAAGAAGACACAAAGAAATGGAAAGATATTCCATGTGAATGGATTGGAAGAATCAACATAGTTAAAATGGAAATATTACCCAAAACAATATACAGATTTAATGCAATCCCCATCAAAACCCTAGTGGCATTTTTTAAAGAAATAGAACCAAAAATCATCAGATATTTATGGACCGCAGAAGACCCTGAATATCCAAAGCAATCCTACAAAAAAAGAACAATGCTGGAGGTATCACACTCGTTGACTTTATCTTGTACTACTGGGAAACAATAATCAAAACAGTATGGTATTGGCAGAAAAACAGATACACAGACCAATGGAATAGAATTGAGAACCCAGAAATAACCCGATGTAAATATGGACTGATAATTTTTGGCAAAGGAGCCAAAAACATACAATGGAGAAAAGACAGCCTCTTTATTAAATGGTGCTTCATTAATGGAAAAGAATGAAACTAGGCTGCTATCTTTCACTATGTACCAAAATTAATTCAAAATAGATCAAAGACCTAAACATAAGATATGAAACAATAAAGTGCATGGAAGTAAACATAGTTACTAAACTTATGGACCTTGGGTTCAAAGAGCATTTTTATGAATTTGAGTCCAAAGGCAAGGGAAGTAAAAGCTAAAATAAATGAATGGGACTGTATCAAACTGCAAGTCTTCTGCAAAGCAAAGGAATCCTTCAACAAAATAAAGAGGCAACCAACTGAATGGGAGAAGATTTTGGCAAAGAATGCTAACATCCAAAATATATAAGGAAGCCATACAACTCAACAACAACAACTAAAAAACCCCAAACAATCCAATTAAAAAATGGGCAGCGGACCTGAAGAGCGATTTCTCCAAATGGGACATACAAATGGCCAATAGACATATGAAAAAATGCTCAACATCACTAATCAACAGAGAAACGCAAAGAAAGCCAAAATGAGATATCACCTCACTCTAGTTGGAATGGCTATCATCAACAAGATAAATAATAAGTGTTGGAACTTCTGTGGAGAAAAAGGAACCCTCATACACTGTCGGTGGGAATGCAGATTGATGCAGCCACTATGTAAGACAGTGTGGAGGTTCCTCAAAAACTTAAGAATAGAATTATCATATTACCCAGCAATCCTTCTTCTGGGTATCTACCCAAGTTCTGAAAATATTTATCCATGGAGACATATGTTCTCCAATGTTCATTGCAACTTTATTTATGGTGGCCAAGACATGTAACCAACAAAAGTGTCCTGCGGTAGATGAATGGATAGAGAAGTTGTGGTATATATACACAATGGAATACTATTCCACCATAAGAAAAGATGAAATAGTACTACTTGTGACATCAGGGATGGATCTTGAGATTATAATGCTAAGAGAAATAAGTCAGACAGAAAAAGTGGAGAACAATATGAGTTCACTGATATATGGTATATAAAACAGTGCACAACAAAAGAACAAGACAAACAAATGAATAAACCAAAACTCATAGACACAAACAGTAGTTTAGTGGTTACCAGATGTTAAGGGGGAAGGGGATTTGTAGAAGAGGGTAAAGGGGGTCAAATATATTGTGATGAAAGGAGAACTGCCTCTGGTTGTTGAACACATAATGTGAGATATAGATAATGTATTGCAGAATTGTATACCTTAAATCTATGTAACTTTACTAACAATTAACACCCCAATGAAATTTAATTAAATATATATATATATATATATATATATATATATATATATATATCCCCTCCATCATTCAAAACAGCAAGAGCAGCAGAGCACGTCAATTTTTTATCCCCCTGGAATCTGTTTCAGTCCTAGGATACATGTACAAGAATACTAAAATTGTATTTAAATGTTCGTTTTTATGTTCTGTAAAGACGAGCTTTCCACATATATTTGTATTTCATTCATCTTCTTCAGTCATCATCCCACCCATTTACTGCTAAAGCCGTTACCACAGAAGGCTTTGACAGAAAACATTTAGTTAAAGTGCACTTTCAGCTACTGAAAATACAATGCAAACTACCCTGGCCAAGTTCACACTACTGAAGATGATTCCCATCCCCCTGGCTTTCCCACAGTGAAGTGACAGACTGACCCTTGCCTCAATGCATTTAATGGAGAACAGACAGCAGATTTCAGTAATGGATCAGTTCCTCTCCTCAGCGTGCTCGATCTATAATGAAAATGAATTATTTGTTTTAGTTCACTTGGAATGACTAAGTATGGATTAGTCTTTGATTCTGACTTTGCAGATGCACAGATCCTCTTGTAGAAGGACATTGTAATGTTCCAGGTCCATATGTACAAAAGGAAAGTGTGCATAGATTAGTGAAATGTCCATTTATTCACTGACACAGCAGGATTCAAATAATAGATCTTCAGAAACTATATGTCCCAGTTAGTCTCCTTCTCAGGCATGTATGTCACTTCACAGGTACTAGTGAAATGTTCATAGCAATGCAGAGCTGCAAAACATGCAAAATTTATTTGTAGGTTCCCAGTATCCCTCTTTTTAGTGTCCTGCCACCATGCCACAACACTCAGGGTGCTTTTGATGTCCTGCTCTGGTGCCCAACTTAGACAGCACGTATTGCTTGGAGCCAACACTCACCCCCACCTCATACTGCAGCTCAATATCTTTTATTATTTAACTAATTCAACAAATATGTATTGAGTGGCTACTTACTATGGGAAAGATCATGTGTTGCCCTTTTTTGCCCCTCTAGGGAGGAAGAATGTTTTAAAATCCTAGACAAGATATGCACCTAGAAAGACAGGCAGAGGTAAGATTGTAAATAATCTTATATACTATTATGTGAAATGGTTTATACTTTCTAATTTAGGCAGTGTGTATCTATTAGAGGTTTTGATATAGGCAAATAACTGTCACATTTAGAAAAGTCACACTGAAAATAATGTAGAGGACAAAAGTGACAGTATGAGCATTGCAAAGGGTGTAGTCAAGGACCAAATCCAGTGTTCCTGGATAAGTAGAGTCAATGTTCAAATTCAAGCCAAATCAAATGTCAAGATCATGGACTGTAATAAATAGAAACTATCACAGAATCAGGCCAAAAAAGATAGCATTCACTGACCTAAAGTGAGCTTCCCTGGCCATACATCCTAGTGAGGGCAAGTCAAGACATCAATTCATCCCCTTGGATGTAAGTAAATTAGATATCCTGAATGCGCTGATGAAGCCTCCTTTCATACTCATGAGATGAGAAAACAGGGGAAAAATAGCTGAAAAAAAATGAGAAAGCTTGAAGCAGTCCAACAGACCTGAATATATTTGAGAACATCTGTACTCACACACGCATCCCAGCCGCTCTTGCAGACATGATAGACAGAGACAGTTTAGTGGTACAATCTAGTGGGCTATACCTGGAAAAATGACTTCAGATTCTAGAAATGTCACATTTCAATTTGTTCCAAAATATTCTAACTTTGTTTCTACAAAAGTGACAGTAGGCAACAGGCCAGAGTAATGTTTTTGATAAACAAATCTCTATTTCTACCTACTTCACAGATAAAGACTATATGGAACCACTCAAGTTACACCATCATGACTTATAATACATTACAGAGGATAAAATTTTAGTCATAGATCTTTGAAATGATCTTGAGCCACTATCTTTCTGTGTAAGTAGTGTCAGAGCCAGTCATGAATGTGAGAATTTTAGGTAACTATTAGTTTGCTAGGACTTCTATAACAAAGTATCACAGACTAAGTGGCTTAAACAACAGAAATTTATTGTCTCCCAGTTTTGGAGGCTGGAAGTCTGAGATCAAGTCATCGGCAGAATTGGTTCTTTCTGAAGACTGCGAGGGAGAATATTTTCCATAACTTCCTCTTAGCTTCTCGTGGTTTGCTAGCAATATTGGGCATTCCTTGACTTATAGATGCATCATCCCAGTCTGTCTTCATGGTTGCATGGCATTCTGTGTGCATGTGTTTCTCTGTCCAAATTTTCCTTTTTATATGAATACAATCATGTTGCATTAGGGCATACCCTAATGACCTTATTTTTTTATTAAAAAAACACATTTTATTAAAGCATGATTGACATACAATGTTAGTTTCAGGTGTACAATATATTGATTTAACTTTTATTTAACTTACAATGTGATCATCATGATAAGTCTAATGACTTCATGTTAAGTTGATCATCTGCAAAGACCCTATTTCCAAGGTACTCATTTCCACATGTACTGAGCTTCAACATCTTTTTTTTTTGAGGGGGGGGCAAATCCACCCATCAGTAACTGTCCACATATTCTCACTAATTTACTGCTCCTGAAGGTGCCACTTTCTATGTTACATGCTCTACATATATATTCTTTCATTTAATCACCACATCAACCCTCCCAGGTTGGTATTATTACTCAAGCTTAAGAGGTTAAAGGATAAGCCAGATTGCAGGCTGACACACTGGGTCAATTGAGGAAATAACAACTACATATGAGGACAAGGGCAAGTGCTGCTTATTCTACAATCAAGCACATAGTGATTTTCCAAATAAATATAAAATCTGAAGTAGATTCAAAATTTGGAAATCAATCCATATAGGAATGACAAGGGCAACCCAAGTACCATAAGTAAGAAACTGAAACACGTTCTCATTTCAACACATCCAGATGTGTCCTCATGCTTGTGATCAGTGAATGTCCTGGATATAGTCAGTTAAACTGGATATGATACAGAAAAGGATGCTGTTTTTGATATTCGTTTCACATTCACTTCACACACACACACACACACAGATGAATAGATCAATCAATTGATATATATATATATATATATATATATATATATATATATATATATGTGTGTAATAGAATTGCATAGTGGTTTAGTGCAGGGTCTCTGTAGCCAGACTTCTGGGTTTCCATCTAGGTTACAACACTTCCTTGTAGTGTGAGCTTAGACAAGTTGCTTAACATCCTTATGTTTCTTGTTTTCCTTATCTGTAAAATGGGGACAACTATAATACATTGGGCATGAAATTTAAATGAGGATTAAATGACTTAATGTATAAATAGTACTTATAAAATTCACCATACATAGGAAGCATTCAAGAAATGTTAACAGATTTCCAGTCAAGAATAGATAATGCTATGCTTACCTGCTCTCAAAACCACATTAAAATTACAACTAGACTACAGAACAACAATAATTGAGAATCACCTGAAATGTAGCTGAACCAAAGCCCTACAACTAAGTACATACAGAAGAATCCATCTCAATAATGGTAGGGGGTGGGAAGACGAAGAACTACTGGTCTCACACCCATGTGGGACCATTATCTGAAAACATTTAGAGATAAAGACACGTGTGCTCCAATGTTCATTGCAGCTTTGTTTACGGTGGCCAAGACATGGAAACAAACAACCAACCAAAAAATTGGGAAGGAAAAATTTAGGAAGGCTATCTTGGTTGTGGAGGTTCCCCTCGGAAGAACAAGGGGCTCTATCCTCATACATCTCCACAGCCCAGGGTTTCAGTGCAGGGGAGAGAAGTCCCCATAATATATGGTTGTGAGAACCAGCGGAGATTGTGGCTGAGTGAGATGAAGTGTGGATGCAGTCCCAGGCGATCCTCTTAAAGAGTTCGTACACAGACTTGCTTGCTGATGGACTCACTTGCTCTGAACTCCAGCACTGGGGCAGCAGCTTGAAAGGTGCCAGGAACTTGTGGGGAGGAACCGAGTTGTGTGGCTACAGGGCAAGGACTGAATGGGCAGCTTTCTCCTGGATAGAGGAGCTGGTGGAAGCCATTGTTTCTTTGTTGAGAACACCCACTTTGTGGTGAGCATACAAAGGCAGCTGCCATATCTGAATATTCATCAACCTGGTTAACACCTTTAATTTGCCCTGACCTGGTGATTCTGAGACCGCATCAATCGAACTTTCGGGAACACCCAAGTTGCTCCCAGTGGCTTTTGCTTAGAAATAGACTGTCTTGTGTCATGTTGTAGATTTCCAAAAATCTCTGATAGGTTCACAAAATCCAACGAAACAGCAACTGGCTTTGGCATGTCACATACCTCTTGCCAACCAGCTTCAAGACCGGAACTAGTGGTAAGCAGCCTCAGCTCACAGCTTGACCTCTTGAGGCACCTCCAAGCCCAGTGCAGGTGACAGCCATTTGCATATTGCTTTGTGGCTTATGCTAGGTTGTCCTGTAGAGAGAGGGCATAGGCTATGGCTGAACTGGACCTGTGGTAGGACCCCTCCCAGGAAGATCCAGAACTGGCAGGCCCAGTGTCCAACTTCAAACCAAGCCAGAGCATCACATGGCCACCTACAAGCACAGGACACACAAATGGCAGAGGGGGCAGGCACTAGGGCCCTGTTAAAGCAAATCCTGCTCTGTAGTGTCAGCCCCTGCATGACAATCCCTCTACTGTACTCATGGCCAGTCCTCATAACCAATCAGCCCAAAGGATCAATCCCTCCCATTGATGTGCAAACAGCAACAAAGGTTCAACTACAACAGGAGAGTGAGCACACACAACCCACACAAGGGAAACACCTGGAGCATCTGGCTCTGGTGACCAGACAAACTATGCCACTGGACCCCACAGGACATCTACTACATATGGCCACTCTACTAAGACCAGGAGAAAATGTAGCCCTATTTAATACATAGAAACAAACACAGGGAGGCAGCCAAAATTGGGAAACAAAGAAATATGTCCCAAATAAAAGAACAGAACAAATCTCCACAAAAATAACTAAACAAAATGGAAACAAACAATCTACCAGATGTGGAGTTCAAAACACTGGTTAGAAGGATGCTCAAAGACCTCAGGGAGACCTTCAATACAGAGATAGGAAACATAAAATTGGAGATAGAAAACATTAAAAAATTACCAGTCAGAAATAAAGAATACACTAACTGAAATGAAAAACAACAACAACAAAACATACTAGGGGAATCAAAATTGAATTAGATGAAGCAGAGAATTGAATCAGTAAATTAGAAGATAAAGTAGCAGGAAACACCCAACAGAACAGCAAAATGAGGAAAAAAGACCCCCCCAAAAAATGAGGATAGTTTTAGGGCCTCTGGGACAACATTCACATCATAGGCGTACTAGAAGCAGACGAGAGCAATCAAGGGATTGAGACCATATTTGAAGAAATAGTGACTGAAAACTTCATTAACCTGGTGAAGGAAACATATATTCAAGCCCAAGAAACACAGAGAGTCCTAAAAAAATGACCCCAAAGATGCCCACGCCTAGATACATCATAATTAAAATGCCAAAGTTGAAAGACAGAGAAAGAATCTTAAAAGTAGCAAGAGAAAATCAGTTACTTACCTACAAAGGAGCTCCCATAAGACTGTCAGCTGATTTCTCAACAGAAACTTTGCAGGTCAGAAAGGACTTACATGAAGATTCAAAGGGAGAAAAGCCAGGAGCTATAAGAAAGATTACTCTCCCCAACAAAGCTATCAGGTAGAATCAAACGTCCTATAAATACCTTCCCAGACAAGAAAAAGCTAAAAGAATTCAGCACCATCAAACCAGTATTACAAGGAATGTTAGAGGGACTTCATTAGGAAAAAAACAATATTCCTGTACAGTACAGGAAATGCAAGTACACGCTCATCTGTCTCATCTGGCTGGAAACAGATATCTCAGTTGAAATTAAGGAGCAAAACACACTTCATCATTTCCTCACAGTCTGTCCCATAATTCAGTAAAGCAAGGGCTCACTGCCCAGTACATACGTATATCTTTTGGAAGCAAGCAGAGTACCTTTTCTCCATCCTCACACCATTACTATTGTTCTGTCTATACCCAGAGACATAAACTCCCAGAAAACACTTGATTAGTCCCCACAAGTAAAATGTTGTATGCAACCATGAAACAAAGGCAAGCTAAAAATAATAGATATAAAGAACAGACAATAGAAATCCAGCCTGAAAATTAGGGAGATTACTGAGGAAGATATCAAAAGCAATAATCAAAGACTTATTGAAGAGAACTTTTTTGGGTGTTAAAAAGAGACAATGAAAAGAGACCTGATCTTAGACATATCCTGACCAAAACTTATTTATATTGGGGATGGGGAAGTGAAGAAAAATTCCTACAAGCATCCATGGGGAAAAATAAACAGGCTACCTATAAAGCTACAAAATTTAAGCTACCTTCAAATATCTCAGACATACATTGTGTTCAAAAAGTCAACAGATGAAGCAATATCGACAGAATGTTGAGGTGTTATGCTGTGAACTAAGAATTACATACTAAGCCTAATGGTCTATCATATGCAAAGGAACAGTAGCAGGTAGTCAAAGGCTCACAGGAAAGTATAAATGCTCAATTTTACTATATTATTTTTAAAATAAATACTTGAACTATATAAGCACTGCCCAAATTATGAATGGACATTAAGGATTAACAAAGAGGGAGGTAATGCTATGAGAAGACTGATGCCTTTGCTACCATAGTTCAAAGACCTAGAGGCCTAACACCAATACCAGCAATTCAGTAAAGAGTGGAATAAAGAACGTAGGACTGGTTGGGAAAAAGACTTGTGTTGGAATTCCAACTATACCACTATTAAATGGTTGCAAGTGTCAGTAATCTGGATCAAACTATATTCATATTCATATTTATATCCATATAAATATTTATATTAAACTAGTTTAAACATATTTGCACTGGATTACTTTCCCTGCAATTTCTCTGAGCCTTAAGCTCTTCTTTTATAAAATAAAGATAACAACAATGATATCATAGGTTTACAGTGAGGAAAATAATTATTTAAGCATATAGGAGCAAGACAATTTTACGAAAGTGCCATAATTTATCTATAGTGCTTGATTTCAAATTACTTTAGCAAAAGCAACACCCTACTTTGCACTGTATCCTCTTGGAATGATCTTATTTATGTCATTTGGCTTCTTCCTTCCCTACAGTTCTTAGTGAACACAACATGTCACAAAAAACTACATAGTCGTTTTTATGTCCCTTAAACTAGAGCATATAGGGTGAATTATTCACATCACAGATTGTGCTACCATAGAATATGATGCTTTATTTTTAATTTACCAACAAATTCTGTTGTTCAACTAAGAACAACCACTTTCTGCACTTTTTCCCATATATTTACAGCAATAGCTTGGAATATGTTTTTGTTTTGTTTTTTTCCCTATTTAAAACAATGTTATTTCTTATGAGAACTAACTAATATTGGTGATTATGTTAATCATTTGTTAAGGACTCCTTCACATATACTTGCCTTATAGTACACACAATTCAAATGTTTGCCTTAGTAAAATAAAAATAAAAATCACTAAAAATAAAGACTTTTTGCGTGACCTGTTAATAATATCTAAAACTGGGCATGTCTTAATTATTTACAGTATGTTAGGTCAAACCACATAAAATTGCCAGTATTTGACTATTTTTCACCAATAGTCAACATTTTATGGCTCAGCATAAAATACACACATATACATATGTATCCTGGTAATTAGGTTATAGTAATATAGTTTGGAAAGTTATGAATGCCAATATGATCATTTGATCACTTCATAATTTATGTTATAACTGATAGGAAAGGCAAGAAAAATATACGTTCATGAATACACAGAGGAAATGATACAGTGCAATCTTCTTTATTAAAAAAAATCACTTGATAACCAAGTTTTATTGTTTTTCTACTTGGTCTTGCCTTCCTCTAAATTCAAATCTGCCAAAGCACTTCTTGTGGTTTCTGTTCAATACACTCACTGAGTGACCTAAATAACCTCTACTAACATCTTCAATTTCCTTCCCTGTCAAAGCAGATAGGCAGTCAGCAGCTGATAACTTGGTGACTCTATGACCCCCAACAACAGAATGACAAATCTAGTTTTCTAAGAATGGGCAAGCTGACAGAAAAGAATCATTCATTCACCTCTGTCCGCTGGAAACAAACATAAATTACCAACATGTATCTCCAAACTGCTCAGCTACTAATGATCTGACCTGAATGAGAAAGACATATCTCACCAAGTATTTTTATATTTTGTCAGAAAAAAAAAATACTAGAGCAGATATCTTTATTGCCTCTTCATCTGATTTCCCATTTTAATGATCCAATTTATCCCAGCTCAGAGTTCTCTTATTTTTCCTGCCCTCAGAAATTTAAGTTAGTTAGCTAAGTAGCAATAAATAGGGTCAAAAGAATTGCCTTGCAAAATTGTTTCACAAGTATAGCAATCAAATTACCTAGGTAAAAACTAGTGTATTCCTTACCTTTTCACAATCTCAAGCAGCCACAAACTTTAGTTAGCTGCCTTTCATTCACAACAGTCCAATAAAACCAAGACCCTCTCCAATTGTTGCATTTATGAGGTCTCCTCTTAGAGTAGCTGTGACTTCAGAGGGGTATTATATTGAGGACTGATATCAACCAGGATGTATATCTGGGGAGACTTTACTGATCAAGTGATGACTGCTAGAATCATTCCCCTTTTCTACATCAAAAAATGTTCATGGTACTATTCTAGTTCCACAAACTCTCTGCATTACCCCAGCAATCTACAAAGAATATCCAGTAGTCTACACATTACCTAGAAAGATAAAAGTAGACACCATGAATGCGATGTTTATTCAGTTTCAGTGATATTTGAACTAAGGCAGAGCTGTGACTGGTATTCTGATTCAACCATCATGAAATGTTCACAAGGAGAGTATAAAGGGCTGATTACTGTTCTCCTTTGTTTTCTTGGGGTAAAACCACTGAAAATCTGACTAAAATTATGCTTAATTCTGGTTATGTGTTCTTTGAAAACAACTTCCTCTGGTTAAAAACTGGGCTCTTTAAGAAACTATTTATTATCTCAGTTAGATTTTTACAACTCCAAGTGTTATAGATAAGTCTAAAAAGTTGATTGATGGCAAGAAGAGTATCACGTGATTTTCAACATCTGTAAGATCCAGGTAAAAAAGTAAATGCATGAAGGAAATTTGATGACACGGATTTTATTCTACTTTATTAAAACTATCAGAGAAACCTAAGATCTAAGTTTTAATGGCAGAGTAAAACAAGGTCACAGAATTTATCTGCCACAATGAACAAATAATTGAGCAAAATAAATCCCACAAAACATCCATGTAAAGAAAATAACAAAAACGTATATTATAAAGTTTGAAAAGTATTAGCCAAAGAAAGAAACAGAACACTATAATGTAGTTCTGTAGAATTCCTATAAATTGCATTCAGAGGTAAAGCAATCTATCAAAAAGATCGAGAATATTTTTATGAATAAACCCCAAATCTGGAGAAAGCAGATTGAGAACTCCAAGAGAAAAGTTGAAGTAAAATATTTTTCTAAAATTACTTTCGGGTGTACAACATTGTAATTGTACACATACCTTACAAAGTGATAACCCCAATAAGTCTATAACCCATCAGACACTGTACACAGCTATTACTGTTGCGGAAAATGGCTAGGACAGAGAAACTCAAGCGGCAGGCAGAGATCATGGAGAAAAACACAGCTTTATTTCGCCGGCGGGCTCAGCGGGATTATTCCCAAAGACTGAGCACTCGCCGGGGTTGGGCATTTTGGTTATATAGCATCGGGCTTTCGGGTTTAGGGGGTTTGCATCATTGTTATTGTGGCACTAGGGGATTGGTTAAAGCTGGCCAGGGTGCCAGGAAGGTCTCTAACGGATAGATTGCTAGATACTGATCTGACAGGAAAGACCTTAACAGCTGATATCCCTGGTGACTACTCTAACGTGCTGGGAAAGTTCCTAGCGGCTATGGTCACTGGGAACTGCTCTAACATGTCCCTCCTGTTGATGATCGGAAGGGAGACCCTAAAGATCACCATTTAAACTGAGAGGGCGATAGTCCCATAGGGCAAGGATGCCGGCAGTGGTCTGACGGGAGACGGTATTTTCAATGAAGTGGACAAAGGCATTGAAGATGCATGGGTCAATGGTAGCAAGGAGGAGAATGGAGAGTAAGGGACCCGCCAAAGGGAGGAGCCAAGAAGTCCAGGACTGAGAGCCAAACCCCCAGGAGGCGAGCTCTGCATGACGGCTCTGTATGCGGTCTCGGAGCTCACGGACCTTGGTGGCGATGATCCCAGACTGGTTCATGTAGTAGCAACATTCTTCTTGGAGGAAGAGACAGGTCCCACCCTTTTTGGCCATGAGCAGGTCAAGGGCACGCTGGTTCTGGAGGGCGACTGCAACCAGGCTGGAGAGTTGGGTCTGGAGTGACATGAGTGAGTCTACGACCTGCTCCATATCATCATTGAGTTCCTGAGAAAGCTTGTAGTAAAAGTTGATGGAAGTCCCAAGGCCAGAGGCACCAGCGCGACCCCAGGAAAGATGCCAGCGCCTATGAGGAAAGGGATGACAGCCACCCGACGGGCACAATGAGAAGGGGAAATCCGAGACTGGAACTGCGAGTCAGTGTACAGGGAGGCAGAGGGGGATATAAAGGTGAGGGTGTAGCCAGTGTCAGTGTTATTGGCACCTCGGTATCTGAAAAGTAAGCCACCTCGCAGGAGAGGAAAATGCCGGGAGGGACACAGAAGGGTAGTGGCTTAGTGAAGGTAAAGCAGCAGGGGTCAGGGACCTGTGTGCGGCCTGGGGGCAGATAACAGGTTAAGGTCGAGGCAGGAGCTAGTGGGACAGGGCCGCTGATTGGGCCCCAGATGATGGAGGTGTTAGTGATGTTGGGCAGTAAGCAGTCAGGGGGGAACCGGGATACCGAAGAAGGCCGAATGGGCAAGGGGTAAACAAATCCAACAGGTGGAATCGGCAGGGGAGGTAGTAGAATTAAGCCATAGTTGGTAGGATGTGTTGAGGAGCTGCCGGGTAAGGTCCTGGGTGTCTGGGAGTGTGGCCCTGCAGAGGAAAATTAGGTTCAGGCCATGGTAGTGGGGCTGGGGTGAAGTCGCCTGAGCTCTCGCAGCAATCCGGGTTGCCACAATGTCATGGAGGGCAGTGTCCTGGACACCACCGCCATTGGAGGACCCTACTTGGGCTAAGTAGGTCCAGCAGACAGACTCTCAGGGGAAGAGATTGCAGGGGGACTGGGAGGTCTGAGTCAGAGTGGCGGTCCAATAGGTGCGGCTGGATTCTGTGCAGGGGGTCAGTGTGGCTCCCCAGTAGCATTCCTGGGGCATGAGGGTGTAGAATTGGAAGTAGGCTCTTGTTCTGGACCCCCAGAAAAAGGGATATTTCGAGGAGAGACTTAAGGGGAAAAGGCAAAGGAGACTCAAGAGCCAGAGGGCCACAGGCAGGTGAGCATGAGCAGAAGAGAAACCCATAGCAGAAATACGAACAGGAGGAGACCCCTCTGGGTGGAGGTCCAATCAGGCGGGGTCGCAGAGATGAGCAAAAGAGAGGCCAGAAAGATCAGCAGGCAGGTGACGATGGTTATGGGGGCACAAATGAGAACTGTCATTCAGGTGGTCTTCTTAAGCACAATCTTCAATGGTTCATTGGGTACCAGGTGTGGGGTCCAGGCAGGGTGGTCCGGTTCCTCTCGCTTGACGCGAGAATGGTGGATCCATGGTGTGATGTCGTAGACCTTAAGGGCAGTAGGGGTGACAAGGATTACTGTGTGTGGGCCCGTCCATATTGGGCGGAGGGGCTCACGCTTCCAATCTTTGACCCATACCCTATCACCTGAAAGGTAGGGATGGACGGGAGTCCCTAATGAGACAGGAGTTCTTTCTAGCAGATGTGAGTGTAGGCCCGTAAGGATCTTTTCTAGGCCAATGTGCTGACCTTGGAGGTGGGAGTCGCCTACTACTCTGAGGTTCCCTGGGATGGATGATAGCAACGGGGGAAGCCGGCCATAGAGAATTTCAAACAGGGAGAAGCCATCCTTCCGAGGAGTACATCAGGAGCAGAGGATGGCTAAGGGAAGTAGATCCGTGCATTCCAGGGAGGTCTCTTGGCGTAGCTTAGACAATGTTTCTTTGAGGGTATGGTTCATGTGCTCTACTTTCCCTGAACTGTGAGGTCGGTAGGCCGTGTGAAGCTTCCAGGAGACATTGAGGGCCAAGGCTAGAGTCCATAGAACATCTGAGACAAAGTCTGGTCCGTTGTCCCTGTGAATGGTGAGAGGAAGCCCATACCGTGGGATGATTTTGCAAAGGAGAACCTTGGTGACCTCTCTGGCTTTCTCAGTTCAGGTAGGAAAGGCTTCTACCCAGCCTAGGAAGGTACAAACTAAGAAAAGAAGGTATTTTTTCCCTCGATGAGGGGTCATTTCTGAGAAGTCTACCTCGAGATCCTCAAAAGGGGCAGATCCCATTAGTTGGACCCCAGGTGGTGGGGTCTGTCTGATCTTGGGATTGTGCTCAGCACAGGTAGCACAGCGCTCCGTGATAGAGCAGCATGAAGCTGTGAGTCTGGCTATATAGAAGTTTTTGGCTAGCAGCTTTTCAAGTCCAGTCTTCCCTAGGTGGGAAGTAGAGTGATGTTCTGAAATGATGCGGGGAGCGAGGGCGGCCGAGATAAACAAGCGGCCATCACACAGCATCCACCAACCCTGAGGATGCCGGGTGGCCCCCTCATTCTGTGTCCAGCTGTCTGCTGCTGCGGTGTAGGTAGGGCTTGGCATAGCTGGGGTGGTGGAAGCAATGATGGCTGCCTCTGTGCCCTGGGCAGCTGCCCTCAAGGCTTAATCAGCGAGGCAGTTGCCATCAGCTGGCTCATCATTCCCTTTCTGGTGCCCTCAGCAGTGGATGATAGCTAGGCACTGGGGTGCCCAAACAGCTTCTAATAGCTTCTAAAAACAAAGGATTTCACCTTTGTTTTTGATGGTCTTCCCTTCAGACGTGAGGAGACCACGTTCTTTGTAGATGGTCCCATGTATGTGCACGGTGGCAAAAGCGTATCTGGAGTCTGTGTAAATATAGACCTTTTTGTCTCTTGAAAGCTGCGATGCCCGTATGAGATCCCAGAGTTCGACCCGTTGGCTGACCACCTGACAGGGAGTTCCCTTGTCTCTAAAACCTCTGAGGCTGTAGTTACGGCATAGCCAGCTCTACGCAGCCCATCCTGTAGAAAACTGCTGCCATCAGTATATAGTGTAACCTCTGCATCCCGCAGAGGGGAGTCCTGTAGGTCAGGCCGTGTGGCATGAAACTCAGTGATGACTTCTAAGCAGTCGTGTTCTGGCTTGCCTTCAGCCATGGGGAGGAAGGTTGCTGGGTTCAGGGCTTGAATAGTCTGAAGGCTTATGTGAGGATTTTTCAGAAGGAGCCTCTGGTATTGGGTGAGCCTGGCGTTGGAGAGCCATCATGGACCCTGACAGTTCATGAGCATAATTACAGAATGGGGAACCTTGACTGTGAGTTGTTGTCTGAGGGTGAGCTTGTCAGCTTCCTGGATGAGGAGCACTGTAGCGGCTGAAGCCCACAGGCATGGGAGCTATCCAGAAGCAACCGGATCCAGTCTTTTGCACAGGTAAGTGATAGGCCTCATCCAGGGTCCAACTGTTTGGGTTAGGAGTCCCAATGCAGTTTTGTCTTTTTCATGGATAAATAGGCAGAAAGGTTTTTCCATATCGGGTAGACCTAAAGCCGGGGCTCTCCTGAGCAAGTCTCTGAGTTCCGTGAAGGCTTTTTCTTGTGCCTCTCCCCATTTTAGGGGTTGTTTGTCCTGTCCAGTGAGTGACTCATAAAGTGGTTGGGCTATGGCCGAGAACCCGGGGATCCAGATCCGACAGAATCCAGCTGTCCCCAAAAATTCACGTAGGGCCCACTTAGTGGTGGGCTGCGGAAGGTTGGTAATAACCGCTTTTCACTCTGCACTGAGGGTCTGTTTTCCTTGGGTGATTATGAAGCCCAAATATTTGACTTCTTGTCTGCAGATTTGAACCTTTTTCCAGGACACTCGGTATCCTTTGGTGGCCAGATGTTTTAAGAGGGCAATTGTGGCCTGGTGGCAGGCCTCTCTCTTCGGGCAGGCGACGAGGAGATCATCTACGTATTGTAACAGGGTGCAGTTGGCTTGTTCTTGTGGGAAACTCGCAAGGTCCGAAGCCAGGGCCTCACTAAATAGTGTGGGGGAGTTCTTAAACCCTTGTGGAAGCCTCATCCAGGTGAGCTGCATTTCACACCCTGAGTTAGGATCAGTCCACTCAAAGGCAAAGATGGGTTGGCTTATTGGGGCCAATCGGATGCAGAAGAAGGTGTCCTGGAGATCCAGGCACGTGAACCAGGTAGCCTCCGGTGGAACCTAGCTGAGAAGGGTGTAGGGATTGAGAACTACTGGATGTAGAGACTGAGTTACTTGATTCACTGCATGGAGGTCTGAACTGGGTGATGTTCGCCCTTTGGCTTTTTGATGAGGAGCAGCGGTGTGTTCCAGCGGGACTGACACTCAACGAGGGTGCTGGCATCTTTTAGCCATTCAAGATGTGTCTGGATGCCTATCTGGGCTTCCCTGGATATTGGGTACTGTTGAAGCTGTTTTGGCTGGGCCCTGGCCTTTAGTTCAATTATGACAGGGGCCCGTTGGCTGGCAAGTTCGGGAGGATTGTCCTCTGCCTACACCCCTGGTACCTCAGTTAAGTAGAATTCAGGGTTTGTCTCGGTGGCCTCTGATTCAAAGTCTTCATTATTCATCCCTAGGTGTGTTGAGGGACAGGATGAGCTGTGGCTCGGCGGGGCTCAAGTTCATGGTTGTTTGGCAGGATGGCTTGGAGGAAATTTATGCCCCTAACTTATTGAGTAGATCTCTCCCCAGGAGAGGGATAGGGCACTCTGGTATATATAAGAATTCATGTGATACGATGTGGCCCCCTATTTTGCAGGTTCAGGACCGGCAAAATGGCTGACTTATTCCCTGATCGCCGGTGGCCCCCATGATGGTTACAGATCGATTAGTAAGGGGAGCGACTGGGTAGTAACCACTGAGTGTTCTGCTCCTGTATCTACCATAAAGGTTATCTTCTGGCCCCCTATGTCTAAATCAACCGTGGGATCGTGGGGGCCTAGCAGTAGAGAGCCCAGTCCCCGTCAATGAGAGTCTATGCCAGCCAGCCCAATGAACTCAGGTTCTTTTTCAGCAGGAGGGGCAGGCCGCAGATGGCTTCTGGGTTGAGGCTGCCCTCGATTTGGGCATTCATTTTTCCAGTGTCCCATCTCCTTCCAGTAGGCACATTGATCTTTCTTGAGCATCCTGCGAGACTGTGCCGGATTTCTCGTCTGTCCCACAGTTCTCCTTGGGTTGATGTTTTGTTGGAGTGCTTCCAACAGAGGAGTTACCTTCTGTCTCATCCTCTTATCAGCTTCCCGTTTGGCTACGTTGTTGCAGTTGCGGAACACCTTGTTAGCCACTTTGAACAGTTGAGTGATGTTCATCCCAGTGAAGCCTTCAAGCTTTTGGAGTTTTCAGCATATGTTGGGGGCTGACTGAGCAACAAAGGCCGCATTTACCATTCGCTGATATTCTGGTGCCTCTGGGTCAAACGGGGTGTATATGCAGAAAGCTTCACATAGTTGCTCCTAGAAGTCCCCGGACGTTTCTTCCCAGTCTTGAGTTACATCAGCCTGTTTTGAAATATTAGTTGGTTTCTTTGCTCCCTGTCAGAGACCCCGCAGAATGGCCTCTTTATATCTTCTGATAGCACCCCTACCTTCTTCCGTGTTTTTTTTTTTTTTTTTTTTAATTAAATTTATTGCGGTGACAATTGTTAGTAAAATTACATAGATTTCAGGTGTACAATTCTGTATTACATCATTTATAAATCCCATTGTATGTTCATCACCCAGAGTCAGTTCTTCCATCACCATATATTCGATCCCCCTTACCCTCACCTCCCCCCCACCCCCCTTACCCTCTGGCAACCACTAAACTATTGTCCGTGTCTATGAGTTTCTGTTTCTCATTTGTTTGTCTTGTTCTTTTGTTGTTTTTGGTTTATATACCACATATCAGTGAAATCACATGGTTCTCTGCTTTTTCTGTCTGACTTGTTTCGCTCAGCATTACTCTCTCAAGATCCATCCATGTTGTCACAAATGTTCCTATATCATCTTTTCTCACTGCCGAATAGTATTCCATTGTGTATATGTACCACAACTTCTTTATCCATTCATCTATCGAAGGACATTTTGGTTGTTTCCATGTCTTGGCCACCGTAAACAAAGCTGCAATGAACATTGGAGCACACGTGTCTTTATCTCTAAATGTTTTCAGATTTTTTGGGTAGATACCCAGGAGAGGGATTGCTGGGTCATACGGCAATTCTATTCGTAATTCTTTGAGGAACCTACACACTGCCTTCCATAACGGCTGCACCAGTCTGCATTCCCACCAACAGTGTATGAGTGTTCCTTTTTCTCCACAACCTCTCCAACATTTGTTACTATTTGTCTTGTTGATGATAGCCATTCTGACTGGGGTGAGGTGATATCTCATTGTGGTTTTGATTTGCATTTCTCTGATGATTAGTGATGTTGAGCATTTTTTCATATGTTTATTTGCCATTTGTATGTCCTCTTTGGAGAAATGTCTCTTCAAGTCCTCTGCCCATTTTTCAATTGGGTTGTTGGTTTTTTTGTTGTTGAGTTGCACGAGTTCCTTGTATATTCTGGATACTAGCCCCTTATCGGAGGCACTGTTAGCAAAAATCTTCTCCCATTCAGTTGGTGGCCTCTTTATTTTGTCAATGGTTTCTTTTGCTGTGCAGAAGCTTTTAAGTTTCATATAGTCCCATTCGTTTATTTTAGCTTTTACTTCCATTGCCTTTGGAGTCAAGTTCATAAAATGCTCTTTGAACCCAAGGTCCATAAGTTTACTACCTATGTTTTCTTCTATGCACTTTATTGTGTCAGGTCTTATGCTTAAGTCTTTGATCCATTTTGAATTAACTTTGGTACATGGTGACAAATAGCAGTCCAGTTTCATTCTTTTGCACGTGGCTATACAATTCTCCCAGCACCATTTATTGAAGAGGCTGTCTTTGCTCCATTGTAGGTTTTTAGCTTCTTTGTCAAAAATTATCTGTCCATATTTATGTGGTTTTATTTCTGGGTTCTCAATTCTATTCCATTGGTCTATGTGTCTGTTTTTCTGCCAATACCATGCTGTTTTGATTATTGTGGCCCTGTAGTACAGGCCAAAGTCAGGAAGTGTGATACCTCCATTATAGTTCTTTTTTCTTAAGATTGCTTTAGCTATTCGGGGTCTTTTGTGGTTCCAAACAAATCTGATGATTTTTTGTTCTATTTCTTTAAAATATGCCATTGGGATTTTGATGGGGATTGCATTGAATCTGTATATTGCTTTGGGTAATATGGCCATTTTAACTATGTTGATTCTTCCAATCCATGAGCACGGAATGTCTTTCCATTTCTTTGTGTCTTCTTCAATTTCTTTCAAAAATGTCTTATAGTTTTCAGCATATAGGTCTATCACATCCTTGGTTAAGTTTATTCCTAGGTATTTTATTCTTTTTGCTGCAATTGCAAAAGGAATTGTTTTTTGTATTTCTTTTTCTGAGATTTCATTGTTAGTATATAGGAAGGCAATGGACTTTTGTGCGTTGATTTTGTAGCCGGCAACTTTACTGTATTCGTTGATTGTTTCTAATAGCTTTTTGGTGGAGTCTTTAGGGTTTTCTATATATAGCATCATGTCATCTGCAAAGAGTGATAATTTAACTTCTTCATTCCCAATTTGGATGCCTTTTATTTCTTTCTCTTGCCTGATTGCTCTGGCAAGGACTTCCAACACTATGTTGAAAAGCAGAGGTGATAGGGGACATCCCTGTCGTGTTCCTGAACGTAGAGCAAAGGGCTTCAGCTTTTCTCCATTAATTATGAGATTAGCAGAGGGCTTGTCATATATGGCCTTTATTATGTTAAGGTATTTTCCTTCTATACCCATTTTATTAAGAGTTTTAATCATAAATGGATGTTGTATCTTGTCAAATGCTTTTTCTGCATCAATTGATGTAATCATATGATTTTTGTCCTTTATTTTGTTTATGTGATGTATCACATTGATGGATTTGCGTATGTTGAACCATCCTTGTGCCCCGGGGATGAACCCCACTTGGTCGTGATGAATAATCTTTTTAATGCATTGTTGTATTCGATTTGCTAGAATTTTATTTAGGATTTTTGCATCGGTATTCATTAGAGATATTGGTCTGTAGTTTTCTTTTTTTGTGCTGTCCTTACCAGGTTTTGGTATCAGGGTAATGTTGGCCTCATAAAATGAGTTAGGGAGTACTGTCTCTTCTTCAATTTTTTGGAAGAGTTTGTGCAGAATTGGTATTAGATCCTCTTTGAAGGTTTGGTAGAATTCACTAGTGAAGCCACCTGGTCCCGGACTTTTGCTTTTGGGAAGGTTTTGGATGACTGATTCAATTTCGTTACTGGTGATCGGTCTGTTTAGATTTTCCAGTTCTTCATGGTTCAGCCTTGGAAGGCTATATGTTTCTAAGAACTTGTCCATTTCTTCTAGGTTGTTGAATTTGGTGGCATATAGTCCTTCATAGTATTCTTGGATGATCCTTTGTATTTCTGTGGTGTCCGTGATAACTTCCCCTTTTACGTTTCTGATTTTGTTAATCAGTGTCTTCTCTCTTTTTATCTTAGTAAGTCTAGCCAAGGATTTGTCAATTTTGTTAATCTTTTCAAAGAACCAGCTCTTTGTCACATTAATTTTTTCTATTGTCTTTTTGTTCTCTATTTCATTTATTTCTGCTTTAATTTTTATTATTTCCTTTCTTCTGCTGACCTTGGGTTTTACTTGTTCTTCTTTTTCTAGTTCTTTAAGGTGTAACATGAGGTTATTTATTTGGGAGTTTTCTTGTTTCTTGAGATAGGCCTGTAATGAGATAAATTTCCCTCTTAAAACTGCTTTCGCTGCATCCCAGAAATTTTGGTAGGATGTATTTTCATTGTCATTTGTTTCTATGTATCTTTTGATCTCTCCTCTAATTTCTTCTTTGACCCAGTCCTTCTTTAAAAGTATGTTGTTTAATCTCCATGTATTTGTGTTTTTTCCCGCTTTCTTTTTACAGTTGATATCCAATTTCAAAGCCTTGTGATCAGAGAATATGCATGGTATGATTTCAATCTTCTTAAATTTGTTGAGACTGATTTTATGTCCCAATATATGGTCTATCCTTGAGAATGTTCCGTGTACACCAGAAAAGAATGTATAGTCTGATGTTTTAGGATGAAGTGCTCTATAAATGTCAATTATGTCCATTTCATCTAATGTGTCATTTAGGGCTACTATTTCGTTATTTATTTTCTGTTTGGATGATCTATCCATAGCTGTCAATGATGTATTTAAGTCCCCTAGTATAATTGTGTTTTGGTCAATTTCTCCCTTTAGTTCTGTTAGTAGTTGCTTGGTGTATTTCGGTGCTCCCTGATTGGGGGCATAAATATTGATGACTGTTATGTCTTCTTGTTGTACAGTCCCCTTCACCATTATGAAATGTCCATCTTTATCTCTTGTTATGTTTTTCACCTTGAAGTCTGTTTCATCTGATATCATTATGGCTACACCTGATTTTCTCTGGGTACCATTTGCTTGGAGTGTCAATTTCCACCCTTTCACTTTGATTCTATGCTTGTCCTTGTAGCTGAGATGTGTCTCTTGGAGACAGCATATGGTTGGGTTTAGTTTTTTGATCCAATCTGCTACTCTGTGCCTTTTTATTGGTGAGCTCAGTCCATTTACATTTAGGGAGATTATTGATCTGTGAGGCTTTCCTGTCATTCTATCTTTAGTTTTCTGGTAAGGCTGTGTCTCCATTGTTTCTTTGCCTTTTTGTTGTTGTCTATTATTTCTGTGTGGTTGTATTCTATGATGTTTCCCTCTGTTTCTTCTTTTATTTCATATATATTTCAATTCTGGATTTATTTTGAGTGGTTACCCTTAAGTTTATGTAAAAGAAAGTTTGATATTTAGAGTATTCCATTTTCTTCAGCACGCTTACTTTCTCCATTCCCATATTCCGGTTCAGGCCTTTACTCTCCCCCTTTTTGAATTTTGGTTGCCACAAATTGTCCCTGTTGATGGTGGTCGAATAGCCTCCTTTAGTATTTCTTGTAGTGCAGGTCGTGTATTAGAAAATTCCCTCAGCTTCTGTATGTCTGGAAAGGTCTTTATTCCTCCTTCATATCTAAAGGATATCTTTGCTGGATATATTATTCTTGGCTCATGATTTCTCTCTTTCAATAGTTTGAATATTTGGTTCCACTCCCTCCTGGCCTGTAGAGTTTCTGCTGAAAAATCTGATGATAATCTAATGGGCTTTCCTTTGTATGTTACCGTCTTCTTTTCCCTGGCTGCCTTGAGGATTCTTTCTTTGTCGTTGATTTTAGACAGCTTCAATACAATGTGCCTTGGAGAAGGCCTGTTGGGATTGAGGTAACTAGGTGTTCTATTTGCTTCTTGGATTCGAGGGTCCAGTTCTGCCCACAAATTTGGGAAGTTCTCATCGACAATTTGTTTGAATATATTCTCTGTTCCCTTCTGTCTTTCTTCTCCTTCTGGTATGCCCATTATTCTTATATTGCTCTTTCTGATGGAGTCAGAAAGTTCTTGTAGAGTTCTTTCATTTCTTTTAAGTCTCAAGTCTCTTTCTTCTTCTCTCTGTGTCATTTCCAGGTTTCTATCTTCGATGTCACTGACTCTCTCCTCCATCTGGTCAACTCTACTATCTAAGCTGGTTATTTCATTCTTAATTTCTTCTATTGAGTTCTTAATCTCCAGAAATTCTATTTGGTTCTTTTTTAAGATTTCAATCTCTTTCGTAAAATGCTCATGCTGTTCTTTGATTGAGTTTCTGAGTTCCTTTAACTGCCTATCTGTGTTTTCTTGTATCTCGTTGAGTTTTTTCAGAACTGCAATCTTGAATTCTCTGTCATTTAAGTCACATATTTCTGTATCTTTAAGTGCCTTCTCTGGAGATTTTTCACTTTCTTTCTGAGCTATCTTGTTGCCTCGGTTATTCGTGGCGATTACTGGTTTACTATTTCTCTTCCTAGACATCTACAGGAGTGACTTCTGCAATAGGTTGATAGAAAGCGGTCTTTCTTTTGTTTGCCAGTACTTGTTGGTAGAATGTTTTATTATTTCTCCAACTGCAACTTATTTTTCTTCTCCCACACGGTAGTGCTATGTTTTCTCTGCACTATTCCAACTTCTCACACAATGGGGGGATTCCCTGGGAGACGGGCTTCTCCTCTATTAATAGTTCGTCTAGGTCACAGGGCGCAGTGTCCCGGTGGGTATGCGGAGAGCTTTTGATGTTCCAAAGCTCTTCCAGCTGCTGATTCAGAGCCCATATATTTCAGCAGTTCTGTTTACTCCTGCAGGGATCCGCCCAGATAGGTGGGGTCAGGGGCGGGGTGAGTTGTGAGAGGTGGCCCAGAGTAATGGCGACGACCACCACCATAGCCGATCCTGCTTCCACAGCTCTCTCCCCTTTGCCGGAACTAGTTGGGCTGTGAATTTGTGTCTGTGGTACACAGTTCTCAAAATAGCAAATTTTCTGTTGTTTTGATCTGACACTGCTACTGTTTCACTTCTAGCACCGGGCAGGTGGGGGCGGGGCGAGCTCTGGGAGGGTAGGGAGGGGGCGGCTAGTCTCAGTGCCTAAGGCTCCGTTCTCTGCTCGGCAGTGTGGGCTTAAACCACCGTTTTCAGCCTTTTTCCCTCAGTCTTTTCTCCGAGGTCTCTGCCGTGAGCGTTGGGTTCAGCCGTGTTATATGCTGCCCCCTCAGCCCTGTGGAGCCCTGGCGGAGCCCTAGCAGTCCGATCTCCCGCAGCTGCGGTAGTTCCGGGGAGCAGCGAGCTCGGCGCACTGAGCTAGGTCTGCGTCCTCCGCCCGCGCGGCTCCGTCTCCGCGCACTTCTCCCTTTCCTCCTCCCTCCACTCGCGCGAATCTCCCACCTGTAGGTGATTTCAGTCGGTAGTGGGCCTCTTCGTGTTGCCTGTGTGCTGTGCAGGGAGTCCTTTGTGGAGTTTTTGTTGTTCGATTCGTTGTAAATTCCAGGGGAGCTTTACAGAGGCTCACCTCACGCCGCCATTTTTCCGGAAGTCCTTCTTCTGTGTTGAAGTGCCAGTTGGGCCAATTTTCAGGGGCAGCTTCGTTAGCCCATCTCCTGACGTCCATGATGCCTGCTGGAGCCATTTCTTCGAACCATTTTTGGGCCTCTTGTAGAATTTGCCGCCTCTCCTCAGTATTAAAGAGGGTACAAAGCAGCTGTTGGCAGTCTTTCCAGATAGGTCAATGCGTTTGGATGATGGACTCCATGAGGTTGATCATAGCCTGAGGTTTTTTCAAATACGCTGGAGTGTGGTGTTTCCAATTTAGGAGATCAGTGGTTGTGAAAGTCTGATAGTAGATCACAGGTCGATTCGGCTGAAGGGTGCCATCCAGGCCCACGAGATCAGGACCTTGGGTCTCGTGGAGAGGCATCTGGAGGGCTGGGACGTTTTTCGGCCAAAGGCGGCTGGTGAAATCTTGGGGTGTGGGCTCTGTGGGCCTATCCTAAGCTTGAGCGGCTGGTGGGGGTGTGGGCTCTGCGGGCTGATCCTCGGATTGAGCAGCTGGCAGCAAAACGGAGGGTGGTGGGGTATCCGGGACTGCATCCGGAGTGGTTGGCGGGACTGGTGGGATGTATGGTGGCGGCGGGATTGGCAGCTCCTCCTCAGGGTCCCCTTGGTGAATGGTCTTTGTCGGAGGAGCGTTGGGAGTTCCTTTCAGAGCCTGGGTCACGAGAATCCTGCACTGTCCCTTTTTACTAGAGCAGAACCTTACCCAAGGTGGAAGGGTCCTGGCAACTTCCAACCAGGAGTCCATATATGGAAACTGATCCGGGTGACCAGGATTGCTGGTCACCACAATATAGATGCATCAGATGACGGCCACATCTAGGGTTCCCTCTGACGGCAAACCAACGTTAAAAGTGGGCCATTCCAACTCACAGAGGGTTCTTAATTTTCCTGGGGTAATGCGGACTCCATAATCTCCGCCAAAACCCTTTTTAAAATCTTTTAACATGCAGTCTAACTGTGGACTTACTCTGCTATCCTCTCATAGTGAACAATGTCGCAGACGAGGGGGAGGGGTATTCACTCGGGTGCTGCCCTGCTTGCATCCCTCGCGGGAGCTTAGGAGTGTCTTGACTAAGGTCTATCTGTATAAGTCCCGGACAAGGCCACTCCGTGGAGTGGATGACCATTATGCCATATGACACTCCGTGAGAGTCAGGGTGGAGTCCACTCAGATTCCATAGCCAAAGCGGTGGAATCAAAGAATCAGGCACACAATTAGGCACTCACACAATTGCACCGGGTAGACATCCTCCCATGGGCGTCTCTGTCTGGGTGGGTTATAAGAACCTACCAGGAGGTGATCAGGCTCCCCTTCAGTCATGTGGGACACTACTGACTTTCTTCTCCTTCTGGTATGCCCATTTGTCATGCAGGGTGTCAGGCGGGTTCTCTGGTCCTACTCCCCATATAAGAACGCAGGATATGGTGAGACCAAAAAGGAACACTCACAGAGCCATAGGTAGGGGAGTCATACCACTACAGTCTCGCTGACAGCTGGGTTGGAGACACAGGAAGCAGTAGCCACATGATCAACAACCCGCCATTCACTTGCCTCTGCCAGCCAACCTCACTTGCTAGCTGTAATCCACTGTGCTAACTGCAATCCGCTCTTGCTAGCTCAGCCACCATCTTCTTGCTAGTCCCTCTTTTTCTGCTAGCGTAGCCATGGCAGTTGTATTAGTGGCCAATGGCTCACTGGTTACAGCTGACGGCCAACTAGCCACAACTGATGGTCATCCAATCACAGTTGACGGCCATTTACTACATGAGCCAGCACCTTTCCAATTGAGGCCGAGAGCCTGGAAACTACACTCTTGTCTCTGTCCCCACACTCCCCATATAGCAACCCATAAACTGGGGATGTGGCCCAACTGCACAGCCAGTCAACCTGAAGGTTCCACCCATTGATATGGTAACAACAATCAAGGCTCAATTCTAAAAGCAGGGTACACACAACCCACATAAGGGACACTCCTGGAATACCCAGGTGCCTATCAAGATTGCACAACTGGATCACCAGGATAACCTACTATATAAGGCCACCAGGTGAGGCTGAGAGTTGTAGGATATCTATGTAATACATAGAAACAAACACAGAGAAGTAGCCAAAATAGGAAACAAATAAACGTGTCCCAAATGAAAGAACAAGGGAAAATGCCAAAAAAAAAATAACAAAATGAAATGGAGGCAAGCAACCAACTCAATACACAGTTCAAATAAAAGGTTATAAGGATGCTCAGGAAATGTAGTCACAACTTCAACAAAGATATAGCAAGGATATAGAAACCATAAAAAAAAAAAAAAACACTCAGGACTAAAGAATACAATAACTGAAATGAGGAATACACTAGAAGGAACCACAAGGAGACTAGATGAAGCAGAGGATCAAATCAGTGATTCAAGAGACAAAGTGGCAGAAAACAGCCAATCTGAAGAGCAAAAAGAAAGAAATGATACAAAATAGGGATAGTTTAAGAGATCTCTGAAACAACATTAAGTGAAACAACATTTGCTTCATAAGGGTACCAAAATGAGAAGTGAGAATTCAAGATATTGAGAACGTATTTGAAGAAATAGTGACTGAAACATTCTTAACATGGTGAAAGAAATACACAGCCCAGGAAGCACAAAGTCCCAAACTACATTACCCAGACAGACCCACACAAAGACATATTATAAGTTTAAAGACAAAGAGAGAATCCTAAAAGCAGCAAGAGTAGGGCAACTAGTTACAAGAGAGCTTCCATAAGTTTGTCAGCTGATCTCACAACAGAATGTTAGCAGGCAAGAAGGGATTGGTTGGCATGAAGTATTCAAAGTGATGAAAAGCAGGGAATTACAACCAAGACTACTCTACCCAGCAAGGTTGTCATTTAAAATTAAAGTAGAGATAAAGAGTTTCTGAGACAAGGAAAAACTAAAGGAGCTAATTACCACCAAACCAGTATTACAGGAAATGTTAAAGGGACTATTTTAAGAAGAATAAGAAGGGGGAAAACATAAAGATGAATAATAAATGGCAACAACTATGTATCTATCAATAATCACCTGAAATGTAAATGGATTAAGTGTTCCAATCAAAAGACATCAAGTATCTAAATAGATAAGAATACAAGTCCCATACATATACAGTCTACAAGAGACCCACTTCTGATTTAAAAACACACACAGACTGAAAATAAAGAGATGAAAAAAGATATTTCATAAAAATGGAAATGAAAAAAAAAAACTAGAATAGCAGAACTCATATCAGACAAAATACACTTTAAAACAAACACTATAATTACAGATAAAAAAGGAAATTTTATAATGATAAAGAGCTCAATCCAACAAGAGGATATAACACTGTAAACATTTAAGCACCCAACATAGGAGCACCTGAATATATAAAGCAAATACTGACTGACATAAAAGCAGAGATGGACAGTAATACAATCATAGTAGGTGACTCTACTACCTCACTAACACTAATAGACAGATCTTCCAGACAGAAAACCAACAAGGAAATAGTGGCCTTACATGACACATTGGATCCAATGGATATAAGTGATATTTTTAGGGTATTTCACTCCAAAGCAGCAGAATATACATTATTTTCAAGTGCATATGGAACATTTTGCAAGGTAGACCACATGTTAGGTCAGAAAACAAGTCTCAGTAAACTTAAGAAGATTGGACTCATATCAAGCATCTTCTCTTATCACAATGGTATGAAACTAGAAATCAATTACAAAAAAAAAAAAAAAAAACCCTAAAAAACACACGAACACATTAAGGCTAAATAGCATGCTACTAAATAATGAATGGGTCAACAGTGAAATCAAGGATGAAATCAAATGATAGCTTGAGACACACAAAAATGGAAACACAATGACCCAAAATCTATGGGACAAAACGAAATCAGTTCTAAGAGGGAAATTCATAGCAATGCAGTCCTACCTCAAGAAACAAGTGAAATCTCAAATAAACTATCTGAACTTACACTTAAAGGAACTAGAGAAAGAACAGCAAACAAATCCCAAAGTGAGTAGAAGGAAGAAAATAATAAAGATCAGAGCAGAAATAAATGAAATGGAGTCTTAAAAAATACAAGACATCAATGAAAGCAATGGCTGGTTCTTTTAAAAGATAAACAAAATTGATAAGCCTTTAACTAGACTCATCAAGAAATAAAGAGAAAGAATCTGAATAAATAAGATGAGAAATGAAAGGGAAGAAGTAATAACTTACACCCCAGAAATACAAAGGACTATAATAAAATATTATGAACAATTATATGGAAACAAATTGGGCAATCTGGAAGAAAAGGGTAATTTCCTAGAAACATACAATCTTCAAAGACTAAATGAAGAACAAACAGAATATCTGAACTGACTGATTACTGCTAATGAATTTAAATCAGTAATCAAAAAATGCCCAACAAGCAAAAATCCTGGACCAGATTCCTCCACATGTGAATTTTACCAAGCATTCAATGAAGAATTAACAGATGTCCTCAAATTAATCTAAAAATATTCAAGAGGAAGGAAAGCTCCTAAACTCATTTACGAAGCCACCATCACCTTGATTCCAAAAACAGATAAAGAGTTTATAACAAAAATAAATTCCAGGCTGGTATCCATAATGATCGTAAATGCAAAATTCCTCAACAAAATATTAGCAAGCTGAATTCAGCAATATATTAAAAATATACTACACCGTGATTTATTCCTAGGATGCAAGGTTGGTTCACTACCCACAAATCAATTAACGTGATACACCACATAAACAAAATGAAAGATAAAAATTTTATGACTTTCAATAAATGTGGTCAAAATATTTGACAAAATTCCTGCATCGTTTTTGATAAAAACTCTCAGCAAAGTTGGAATAGAGGGGCATGCCTCAATTTAAAAAGGGCCATATATGATAAACCCACGACTAAGGTCATACTGAATGGGGGAAATGCTAAATCATTCTCCTTAAAATCAGGATCAAGGTAAAGATGCCCAATTCCACTACTTTTATTCAACATAGTATTGGAAGTC
The DNA here is from genome assembly GCF_057876585.1 of Rhinolophus sinicus. Taxonomy (NCBI): domain Eukaryota; kingdom Metazoa; phylum Chordata; class Mammalia; order Chiroptera; family Rhinolophidae; genus Rhinolophus; species Rhinolophus sinicus. The sequence goes on from NC_142518.1 coordinate 89,851,253, forward strand.
CTCAACAATCAGACAAGAAACTGAAATAAAAGGTACCCAAATTGGAAAGGAAGAAGTAAAACTGTAATTATTTGCAGATGACAGGATCCTATGTATAGAGAACCCTAAAGATTCCACCAAAAAATATTAGAACTGGTAAGTGAATTCAATAAAATAACAGAACACAAATTAATATTCACAAATCACTTGCATTTTATAACTAATAATGAACTGTCAGAAAGAGAAATTAAGAATGTAGTCCCACTTAGAATTGCATCAAAAAAATAAAATACCTAAAAAGAAATTTAACAAAGGAGGTAAACAACCTGTACTCAGAAAACTATAAGAAAGTTAAGAAAGAAATAGAAGGAGATACAAATAATTCAAAGCATATACTGTGCTCATGGAGAGAAAGAATGAACATTGTTAAAATGTTTATGCTACCCAAAGCAATCTATAAAGTCAATGCAATCCCTATGAAAACATCAACGAGATTTTGTGCAGAACTAGAACAAATAATCTTAAAATTCATGGGGAACCAAAAAAGGCCCCAAATAACCACAGCAATCTTGGAAAGAACAACAAAATAAGAGGTATCACACTGCCTGATATCAAACTATACTACAATGCTGTAATAATTGAAACACCATTGTACTGACATAGAAACAGACACATAGATCAATAGAACAGAATAGAGTCCCAAAAATAAGCCCATGCCTACATGGCCTATTAATCTATGACAAAGGAGACAAGAATACACAATGGGGTATAGGCAGTGTATTCAATAAATGGTGTTGGGAAAACTGGACAGATAAATGCAAAAAAATGAAACTGGACCATTTTATTACACCATATACAATAACAAACTTAAAATGGATGAAAGACTAAAATGTAAGACCTCAAACCATAAAAGTTCTAGAAGAAAGCATAGGCAATAAACTCTCCAACATTGCTCTAATGTTATTTTTTTCCTGACCTATCAAGTCAAGCGAGGGTAGTAAAATAAATAAATAAATTAAAAAGTGGGATTACATCAAACTAAACAGCGTTTGCACAACAAAGGGAACCATCAACAAAACAAAAAGTAAGCCCACAGAATGGGAGGAGATATTCACCAATGATACATTTGATAAAGTGTTAATATCCAAAATTTTTTTTAAAATGTCATAGAACTCAACATAAAAAAATAAAAACAAGCAATCCAATTAAATAATAGCTTGAGGGGCTGAGAAAACTTTTTTCTAAGGAGGATATACAGATGGTAAATAGAAATGTGAAAAGATACACAATGTCAATAATTATCAGAGAAATGCAAATAAAAACTACAATGAGATTCCACGTCACACGTTTCAAAATGTCTATCATAAATAAGGTCAAATAAACTCCTTTAGTATTTCTTGTAGTGCAGGTCGTGTATTAGAAAATTGCCTCAGCTTTAGTATGTCTGGAAAGGTCTTTATTCCTCCTTAATATCTAAAGGATATCTTTGCTGGATATATTATTCTTGGCTCATAATTTGTCTCTTTCAGTAGTTTGAATATTTGGTTTCACTCCTTCTGGCTTGTAGAGTTTCTGCTGAAAAATCTGATGATAATCTAATGGGCTTTCCTTTTTAGGTTACCGTCTTCTTTTCCCTGGCTGCCTTGAGCATTCTTTCTTTGTCATTGATTTTAGACAGCTTCAATACAATGTGCCTTGGAGAAGGCCTGTTGGGGTTGAGGTAATTAGGTGTTCTATTTGCTTCTTGGAATCGAAGATCCAGTTCTTCCCACAAGTTTGGGAACTTCTCATCCACTATTTGTTTGAATATATTCTCTGTTCCCTTCTCTCTTTCTTCTCCTTCTGATATGCCCATCATTCTTATATTGCTCTTTCTGATGGAGTCAGAAAGTTCTTGTAGAGTTCTTTCATTTCTTTTAAGTCTCAAGTCTCTTTCATCTTCCATCTCTTTTAAGTCTCAAGTCTGTTTCTTCCTCCATCCATGCCATTTGCAGATTTCTATCTTCTATTTCACTGATTCTTTCCTCCATGTGGTCAACTCTACTTCCTAAGCTGGCTATTTCATTCTTAATTTCTTCTATTGAGTTCTTAATCTCCAGAAATTCTATTTGGTTCTTTTAAAATAAATTCAATCTCTTTTGTAAAATGTTCATGCTGTTCTTTGATTGTGTTTCTGAGTTTATTAAACTGCCTTTCTGTGTTTTCTTGCATCTCATTGAGTTTTTTCAGAACTACAATCTTGAATTCTCTGTCGTTTAAGTCACATATTTCCATATCTTTTACCTATTTTTCTGGAGACTTTCCACTTTCTTTCTGAGCTGTCTTGTTGTCTTGGTTATTCATGCCAATTAATGATTTATTATTTCTCTTCTGAGACATCTACAGGAGTGGTTTCTGCAACAGTTTGATAGGAAGAGTTCTTTTTTTTCACGTACTTGTTGGTAGAATGTTTTATTTTCTCTCTGACTGCAGCCTTTTTGTCTCTCACACTGCAGGGTTATGTTTTCTCTGCATGATTCCATATTTTCACACAATGTGGTGATTCCCTGTAAGGTGGGCTTCTCCTCTGTTAATAGTTAGCCTGAGTCAAAGTGCACCATGTCCCTGTGGGGATGCGGAGAGCTTTTGAAGTTCCAAAGCTCTTCCCGCACCTGATTCAGAGCCCATGTGTTTCTGCAGTTCTGTTTACTCCTGCAGGGATCCACCCAGACAGGTGGGGACAGGGGAAGGGTCAGGGGCAGGGTGGGTTGTGAGAGGTGGCCCAGAGCAATGGCAGTGACCACCACCACAGCGGGTCCTACTTCCACAGCTCCCTCCACTTTGCTGGAACTAGTTGCGCTGTGAATTTGTGTCTGCAGACCACAGTTCTCAGTACTGCAAATATTCTTTTTTTTTTTTTTTTTAAATCTAACACTGCTACTGTTATGCTTCTAGCACTGGGCAGGTGGGGTGGGGCAAGCTCTTGTAGGGTATAGAGGGGGCAGCTAGTCTCAGTGCCTAAGTCTTCTGTTCTCTGCAGCAGTGAGGGCTTAAACCACCATTTTCAGCATTCTTCCCTCAGTCTTTGCTCCGAGGTCTCTGCCATGAGCGCTGGGTTCATCCATGTTATATGGTTTCCCCTCAGACCTGTGGACCATGAAACAGGAGCCCTAGCATTCCCAGTTCTCTCTTCTGCGCCTGCAGTAGTTCCGGGATGTAGTGAGCTCGGAGTACCAAGCTAGGTCTGCGTCCTGCACCGGTGCGCTTATGTCTCCGCTCTTCTCCCTTCCCTCCTACCCTGCTCATGCAATTTGCCCACCTTTAGGTGAATTCAGTAGTAAGACTCTTCATCTTGCCTTTCTGCTCTGCAGGGAGTCCTTTTTGGAGTTATAGTTTTTCAATTTGTTGTAAATTCCAGGGGATATTTTCAGAGGCTCACCTCAGGCCGCCATTTTGATGATGTCTCCAAGATTATTTCTTTCAGCATTCTGAAACAAGTCATAATTGTCACCACACACTAGTTTAGGCCTTTATCACCTCTTTTACTAAACCTTTGACCACCTTTATCATTTTGACTATTGCAAAAGCTTCTTAGTGCAAATGTCTGCTAAGGGACTGCATCAAGATCTCCATTCTTTAGTTTCTCCTGAACGTTAATCATGTGACAATCTTCCCACAACTGTTTCTATTGTGTTACACATCCCGTCAAAAACTTCATTAACTACTATGTCTTATAATAGTGACCAATTTGCCTTACCTGGTTTTCACAGACCTCAAAAGATGCTCCCAATTTTACTTCTCTTCTAGCTGTATCCTTTCTTATAGTGCCATAGCAGTATCGAGTTTGGAAACACCCATGACTTCTTGAATTCATATTGTCCAGTTTTGGGTGCAGACACATCACTTACCAGCTATATGACTGGGACAGTGCTTTAACATTTCATGGGCTCAATATCGTCATCTATGAAATCTAATAACTGCACATTTTAGGGTTTGGGTGAAAATTTAACATGTTAATAATACACTTTGACAGTGTCTGGCACATACTAAGCACTCAAAATTTGAAAGCTATTTTATTGATGTTCTTATCATCCTGTAGTTTAGTCTTTCCTCTAGAAGTGTATTATCTGTAAAGCTATGTTTTAATTATTTTAAGTGTTCATCTTTTCAGATTGATCTTGCTGTATGATAACTTACTATTTGCATTTTTTAATGTTACCTATCCAATCCTTGAAGGAATATACTCAGAGTAATTTGCCTCTGTGAGTATTACCCTACCCACCTACTGTGGGTTTAATGGTGCCCTCTCAAAGCTTATGTTCATCCTGAACCTCAGAATGTGACATTATTTGGAAATAGTGGCTTTGTAGATGTAATTTCTTAAGACACTTGAGATGAAATCAACCAGGATTTACCATCAGTTGTAAATCCACTGACTGGCGTCCTTCTAAGAAAAAGAGAGGCCATAGACAGACACAGAGAAGAAGGCCATGTAAAGACAGAGGCAGATATTAAAGGGATCTGTTTACAAGCCAAGGAAAACTAAGATCGCCACAACACAAGAAGCTAGCAGAGAAGCATGGGACAATTACTCACTTTGAGCCTTCAGAAGGAGCCAACTCTTCACACACCTTGATTTTGAACTTCTGGCCTCCAGAAATGTGAAAGAATAAATTCCTGTTATTTTAAGCTAACATAAATAAATAAATAACATAATAAATAAATAAATAACCACATTGAGATGATAAGTGATATTATCGAGATAACAAAGCAAACCAAGGATTAAAATGATGCCATTACAGAACTAAGAAACATTAATATTTATGAAACAGACTAGTTATGTATTAAACTCTAATTCCTGAAAGAGAAAAAGTACCTGAGATAATCACAGGTAATCCAGGAAAAAAGATAAATAATAAAGCATTTAAGATCATGGGTATGTATATATGTGTGTCACTTACTTTCAATGTTAATAAAAGGAGTACCCATTCATTTAGGCATTAAACTCATTATGTATAAGAAGGAAGATTTTATTGGTATCAGAATTCTCCACAGCAACATTCAATGTCAGAAGTTGGTAAAATAATAACTACCAAGGTCTGTGTGAAATAAAGGGTGATCCAAGTTTATGATACCTAGCCAATTTGCCCAGCAGAATAAAGGCTGCAGAATGTCTTAAGCAAGCAAGAACTCAGAGACTACAGCAACTATTAGTTTGTCTTGAAAAAACTACCTGAGGATAAAATTCAGTTAGAGAAAAAGGAAAAATATGAATTATTTCAGAAACGTTGACATTGTAGTAAAAGAATGCTAATGAAAATTAAATAAAGTAAAACACAAAACTAAGATAAAGACACTATGGGAATTATATAGTCCAATTTTTAACTTGGTTGAATCGTATGGTCACAATAATCAAGGCATCAAACCTACCTGGGAGCAGGTTATGCGCAGAATCCTTATCATAATCACTGATGTTGAAAACTTTAAATTCACAACAGTAACACTACAGTGTCGTTCAAGCTTAAGTAGTCATCAGGGAATTATTTTGCGTATACCAACTCCCTCTTCAATTCATTGAAAACCATAGATGAGCTTACAGTCCAGTGTAGGGAATGGGCAAGAATTCCAAAAACTATATAATCCATGTTACCTTGGCCATTGTTTCCAACTGATCATGTGGAATTTCAATAATTATTGATTGATTTTTTCTCTACCATCTCCTCCCCCACTTCTTCAGAAAAAAAATATTTTAATAGTTATTTTGTGGCAAAAATTGCAAAGGCTCTTTTCCATATATTTTCTCTTTTAATATACACAACAATTCTACAATTTACAGATAAAATAGAGGCTCAAAGAGGTTAAGTGAGGAGAGTCAGGAAATAATATTTAAATCCAACTCTTTCTAATATGAAGCACACTGTCTTCTCTGAAGATCCTAGTATCAGGCTCTGAATACAAAGAACCTAATGAAAGTGCTTTAACCTACATCACTTTATCAATTCCCCAGCACCACAAACAATTAAATTCTCTAAATGCAGAGTTTCTAGTACATGTTAAGTGACCCTATGCCTTGACAAAGTAAGTAAGAGATGGCAATGGGACTACGCTGAAGTACAAAAAAACAAAGACAAAAATACCAACAAAACAGGAACTCCACTGTTACATAAAGTCAACTGTGAACCTTTGCATAGCTTTCTGACTTCTACTTCAGATTCTCTACTGGCAAAGTTGACAAAATAGGGATAAATTTAGGAAGTCAGCTCTTATGGCTATATAAGTGTGTGCTTAAGTGTGTGTGTGTGTGTTTGTGTGTGTGTGTGTGTGTGTGTGTGTGAGAGAGAGAGAGAGAGAGAGAGAGAGAGAGAGAGAGAGAGAGAGAGAGAGGTGTTTTGCAAGAAGACAATGATTTAATGTATTGGACAATATGGATATATATATATATATATATATATACGTGTGTGTGTAAATTAAAGTTTATTAGGTGACAATGTAGCAAAGTTACATAGATGTAAGGTGTACAATTCTGTAAATACATCATTTATATATCACATTGTCTGCTCACCACCAAGACACAGTTCTTTTTCTATCACCTTATAGTTGATCCCCTTTATCCTCTTCTACCATCCCCCTGCCTCTTTACCCTCTAAACTAAACTATTGTCTGTGTAACCAGTATTGTTTCTTCATTTGTTTTTCTTGTTATTTTGCTGTTTTCAGTTTTATATACCACATATCAGTGAAATCATATGGTTCTTGACTTATTCTGTCTGACATATTTCTCTTAGCATTATAACCTCAAGATCCATCCATGTTGTCACAAATAGAAGTATTTCATCTTTTCTTATGGCAGAATAGTATTCCAATGTGTACATATACCACAACTTCTTTATCCAATCATCTATCGAAGGATTCTTTGGTTGTTTCCATGACTTGCCTGCCATAAATAAAGCTTCAATGAACATCGGAGACCATATATCTTTATGGATAAATGTTTTCAGATTTTTTGGGTAAATACCCAAGAGAGGGATTGCTGGGTCATATGGTAATTTTGTTTTTAAATTTTTGAGGAATCTCTACATTGTCTTCCATAGCAGCTGCACCAATCTGCATTCCCACCAACAGTGTATGAGGGTTCCTTTTTCTCCACAGCCTCTCCAACTCTTGTTATTATTTGTCTTCTTGATGATAGCCATTCTAGCTGGTGTGAGATGATATCTTATTGTGGTTTTTATTTGCATTTCTCTGATGATTAGTGACGTTGAACATGTTTTCATATGTCTATTGGCCATCTGTATATCCTCTTTGGAGAAATATCTATTCAGGTCCTCTGTCCATTTTTTAATTGGATTGTTAGTTTTTGTGATGTCATGTTGTATGAGTTTCTTATTTATTTTGGATATATAAGCCCCTTATTGGAGGCATTGTTTGCAAAAACTTCCATTCGGTTGGTTGCCTCTTTATTGTGTTGATTTCTTTTGCTGCCCAGAAGCTTTATAGTTTGATATAATCCCATTATTTATTTCAGCTTTTACTTCCCTTGCCTTTGAGGTAAAATTCATGAAAACCTCTTTGAACCCAAGGTCAATACATTTAGTACTTATGTTTTCTTCTATGAAGTTTATTGTTTTAGTTCTTATGTTTAGGTCTTTGATCCATTTTGAATTGATTTTGGTACACGGTGACAAATAGCAGTCTAGTTTCATTTTTTGCACGTGGCTTTCCAATTCTCTCAGCACTGTTTAATGAAAAGATTGTCTTTAATCCATTGTATGCTTTTGCCTTCTTTGTCAAAAATTATCTGTCCATATTTATGTGGTTTATTTCTGGGATTTCGATTCTGTTCCATTGGTCTCTGTGTCTGTTTTCCTGCCCAAACCATACTGTTTTGATTATTTTTGGCCTGTAGTACAAGCTGAAGTCCAGGAGTGTGATACCTCCAGCATTGTTCGTTTCTCTTAGGATTGCTTTGGCTATTTGAGGTCTTTTGTGGTTCCATGAAAATATGATGATTTTTTATTCTATTTCTTTAAAAAATGTTAGTAGGGTTTTGATGGGGATTGCATTAAATCTGTATATTGTTTTGGGTAATATATCCATTTTAAATATATTGATTCTTCCCGTCCATGAACATGGAATATCTTTCCATTTCTTTGTGTCTTCTTCAATTTCTTTTAAAAATGTCTTATACTTTTTAGTGTATTGGTCTTTCACATCTTTGGTTAAGTTTATTCCTAGGTATTCTATTCTTTTTGTTGCAGTTACCAAAGTAATTGTTGTTGTTTTATTTCTTTTTCTGAGGTTTCATTGTTAGTATACAGGAATTCAATGGACTTTTGCACGTTGATTTTGTAGCTGGCAATTTTACAGTATTCGTTGATTGTTTCTAATAGCTTTGTGGTGGAATCTTTAGGGTTTTCCATATGTAGCATCATGTTATCCGTAAAAAGTGACAATCTAACTTCTTCATTCCTTATTTGGATCCTTTTATTCCCTTCTCTTGCCTGACTGTTCTGGCTAGCACTTCCAATACTATGTTGAAAAGCAGAGGTGATAGGGGACCACCCTGTTGTGTGCCTGAATGCAGAGAAAAAGTCTTCTATTTTTCACTGTTAATAATATTAGCTGAGGGTTTGTCATGTATGGTCTTTATTATGTTAAGGTATTTTACTTCTGTACACATTTTATTAAGTGTTTTACTCATAAATGGATGTTGTATCTTGTCAAATGCTTTTTTCTGCATCTACTGATATAATCATGTGATTTCTGTCTTTTATTTTGTTTATGTGGTGTATCACATTGATTGATTTGCATATGTTGAACCATCCTTATGGCCCTGGGATGAACACCCCCTTGATCATAATGTATATTTTTTGAATGCATTGTTGCATTTGATTTGCTAGAATTTTGTTTAGGAATTTTGCATCTGTATTCATCAGAGATATTAGTCCATAATTTTTTTTTCTGTGTTATCCTTACCAGGTTTTGGTATCAGTGTAATGCTGGCTTCATAAAATGAGTTAGCAAGTATTGTCTCTTCTTCAATTTTTGGAAGAGTTTGAATAGGACAGATGTTACTTCCTCTTTGAATGTTTGGTAAAATTACTAGTGAAGCGATCTGGACCAGGACTTTTGCTTTTGGGAAGGTTTAAGTTTATTGATTCATATTCCTTACTGTTAATCGATCTATTTAGATTTTCAATTCTTTTTGTGATTCAGCTTAGGAAGGCTATATGTTTCTAAGAACATGTCCATTTTTTCTAGGTCATTGAGTTTGGTGGCCTAAAGTCCTTCATAGTATTCTTGGATGATCAGTTGTATTTCTGTGGTATCAGTGGTAGCATTCCCTCTTTCATTTCTGATTTTATTTATTTGTGTATTTTCTCTTTAGTGAGTCTAGCCAAGGGTTGTCAATTTTATTAATCTTTTGAAAGAACCAGCTCTTTTTTGCATTAATATTTCATATTGTTCTCATATTGTTTCTGTTCTCTGTTTCATTTAGCGCTGCTGTGATTTTTATTATGTCCTTCCTTCTGCTGATTTGGGTTCCATTTGTTCTTCCTTTTGTAGTTCTTTAAGGTATAATGTGAGGTTATTTATCTGGGTTTTTCTTCTTTCTTGACATAGGCCTGTAATGATATACATTCCCTCTTAAAGCTGCTTTCACTTCATCCCCAAAATTTTGGCAGGGTGTATTTTCATTTTCATTTGTTTCTATGTATCTTTTGATCTCTCCTCTTATCTCTTCTTTGACCCAGTCATTCTTTTAAAGTATGTTGTTTAACCTGTACATATTTGTGTGTTTTTTCCTGCTTTCTTTTTGCATCTGATATCTGATTTCAAAGCCTTGTGATCAGAGAATATGCTTGGTATTATTTCAGTCTCTTTAAATTTGCTGAGGCTAGTTTTATGTCCCATTATATGGTCTATCCTTGTGAATGTTCCATGTACACTAGAAAAGAATATGTAGTCTGATGTTCTAGGAAGAAGTGCTCTACAAATGCCCGTTATTTCCATTTCATCTAATGTGTCATCTTAGGGTTGATATTTATTTATTTTCTGTTTGGATGATCTATCCATAGTAATCAATGATATATTTAGGTCCCCTACTAAATTGTGTTTTAGTCAATTTCTTCCTTTAGTTCTATTAGTAGTTGCTTTGTATATTTCTGTGCTCCCTGATTGGGGCATAATTTTATGATGACTCTTATGTCTTCTTGTTGTATAGTCCCCTTTATCGTTATGAAATATCCATAATGTAGTCTGTTTCATTTGACATCATTATGGCTACACCTGCTTTTCTCTGAATACCATTTGCTTGTAGTGTCCATTTCCATCCCTTCTCTTTGAGTCTATCTCTGTCCTTGTAGCTGAGACGAGTCTCTTGAAGGCAGCTTATCATTGGGTTTAGTTTTTTGATCCAATTTGCTACTTTGTGCTTTTATATTCATGAGTTCAGTCCATTTACATTTAGGGTGATTATTCATGTATGTGGATTTCCTATCTTTCTATCTTTGGTTTTCTGCTAGGACTGTGTTTCCATAGTTTCTTTGCCTTTTTATTGCTGTCTGTTATTTCAGTGCTGTGGTATTGTATTATTTTCCCTATGTATCTTCCTTTTTTATGTTGTCTATTTCTGTTCTTGATTTTTTTGAATCATTACCATTAAGTTTATGTAAAAGAAAGGTTCATATTTAGAGTATTCCATTTTCTTCAGCATGCATCCCTTCTCCATTCCCTTGTCCTGGTTCTGACCTTTACTCTCTCCTTTTTTATGCTTTTGTTGTCACAAATTACCCTATTTTTACTGTGAGTTGATTTCTGTGCTGTAGTAGCAAGTTGTCTTTTTCTTCTTTTTTTTAAAGTTCTTTTTCTTCTTTACCCAGTTTGTTATGTTTATGTGTATAGTGTTTTATTCGGTGTAGGGTTTGTCATTTCCTGCATCTATCTGTCTATTTGTAATACTTTTAATGGTTTTTTAATTATTTTACTTTTTTGTTTCAAGTCAAATAGCCTCCTTCAGTATTTCTTGTAGTATAGACTGTGTGTTAGAAAATTCCCTCAGTTTCTGTATGTCTGAAAAGGCCCTTACTCCTCCTTCATATCTGAAGGATATTTTTGCTGAATATATTATTCTTGGCTCATAGTTTCTCTCTTTCAATAGTATAAATATTTGATTCTTCTCCATCCTGGCTTGCAGAGTTTCTCCTGAAAGATCTGATGGTAATCTAATGGGTTTTTTTTTTTTTTTTCTAGGTTACCCTCTTCTTTTATCTGGATCCCTTGAGGATTCTTTCTTTGTCATTGTTTTTTGACATCTTCAGTACAGTGTGCCTTGGAGAGGCCTGTTGGGATATAGGTAATTTGGTGTTCTATTTGCTTCTTGTATTCATGGATCCAGTTCTTTCCCCAAGTTTGGGAAGTTCTCATTGACTATTTGTTGTTTTTTTTAACACAATGGGATTTATAGATGATGTGATGCAGAATTGTACACCTGAAATCTATGTAATTTTACTGACAATTGTCACCGCAATAAATTTAATTAAAAAAAAAAAAAATTAAAAAAAAAAAAAAAAAAAAAGAAGCTTGTTACAAAAAAAAAAAAAAAAAATTTATTGCGGTGACAAAAGTCAGTAATATTACATAGATTTCAGGTGCACAATTCTGCATCACATCATCTATAAATCCCATTGTGTGTTCATCACCCAGATTCAGTTCTCCTTCCATCACCATATATTCGATTCCCCCCACCCTCATCTCCCACCCCCCAACCCCCACCCTCGTTACCCTCTGGCAACCACCAAACTATTGTCCGTGTCCACGAGTTTCTGTTTCCCATTTGTTTGTCCTGTTCCCTTGTTGCCTTTGGTTTATATACCACATATAAGTGAAATCACACGGTTCTCTGCTTTTTCTGTCTGACTTGTTTCGCTCAGCATTACTCTCTCAAGATCCATCCATGTTGTCACAAATGTTCCTATATCATCTTTTCTTACCGCCGAATAGTATTCCATTGTGTATATATACCACAACTTCTTTATCCATTCATCTATCGAAGGACATTTTGGTTGTTTCCATGTCTTGGCCACCGTAAACAAAGCTGCAATGAACATTGGAGCACACGTGTCTTTATCTCTAAATGTTTTCAGAATTTTTGGGTAGATACCCAGGAGAGGGATTGCTGGGTCATATGGCAATTCTATTCGTAATTCTTTGAGGAACCTCCACACTGCCTTCCATAACGGCTGCACCAGTCTGCATTCCCACCAACAGTGTATGAGGGTTCCTTTTTCTCCACAGCCTCTCCAATATTTGTTACTATTTGTCTTGTTGATGATAGCCATTCTGACTGGGGTGAGGTGATATCTCATTGTGGTTTTGATTTGCATTTCTCTGATGATTAGTGATGTTGAGCATTTTTTCATATGTCTATTTGACATTTGTATGTCCTCTTTGGAGAAATGTCTCTTCAAGTCCTCTGCCCATTTTTCAATTGGGTTGTTGGTTTTTTTGTTGTTGAGTTGCATGAGTTCCTTGTATATTCTGGATACTAGCCCCTTATTGGAGGCACTGTTTGCAAAAATCTTCTCCCATTCAGTTGGTGGCCTCTTTATTTTGTCAATGGTTTCTTTTGCTGTGCAGAAGCTTTTAAGTTTCATATAGTCCCATTGGTATATTTTAGCTTTTACTTCCATTGCCTTTGGAGTCAAGTTCATAAAATGCTCTTTGAACCCAAGGTCCATAAGTTTAGTACCTATGTTTTCTTCTATGCAGTTTATTGTGTCAGGTCTTATGCTTAAGTCTTTGATCCATTTTGAATTAACTTTGGTACATGGTGACAAATAGCAGTCCAGTTTCATTCTTTTGCACGTGGCTATCCAATTCTCCCAGCACCATTTATTGAAGAGGCTGTCTTTGCTCCATTGTATGTTTTTAGCTTCTTTGTCAAAAATTATCTGTCCATATTTATGTGGTTTTATTTCTGGGTTCTCAATTCTATTCCATTGGTCTATGTGTCTGTTTTTCTGCCAATACCATGCTGTTCTAATTATTGTAGCCCTCTAGTACAAGCTAAAGTCAGGGAATGTGATACCTCCAGTATTGTTCTTTATTCTTAAGTTTGCTTTGGCTATTCGGGGTCTTTAGTGGTTCCAAACAAATCTGACGATTTTTGTTCTATTTCTTTAAAAAATGCCATTGGGATTTTGATGGGGATTGCATTAAATCTGTATATTGCTTTGGGTAATATGACCATTTTAACTATGATGTTTCTTCCAATCCATGAGCATGGAATATCTTTCCATTTTTTTATGTCTTCTTCAATTTGTTTTAAAAGTGTCTTATAGTTTTCAGCATATAGGTCTTTCGCGTCCTTGGTTAAGTTTATTTCTAGGTATTTTATTCTGTTTGCTACAATTGCAAAAGGAATTGTTTTTCGTATTTCTTTTTCTGAGATTTCATTGTTAGTATATAGGAAGGCAATGGACTTTTGTACGTTGATTTTGTAGCCAGCAACTTTACTATATTCGTTGATTGTTTCTAATAGCTTTTTGGTGTAGTCTTTAGGGTTTTCTATATATAGTATCATGTCATCTGCAAAGAGTGATAATTTAACTTCTTCATTCCCAATTTGGATGCCTTTTGTTTCTTTCTCTTGCCTGATTGCTCTGGCAAGGACTTCCAACACTATGTTGAAAAGCAGAGGTTATACGGGACGCCCCTGTCCTGTTCCTGAACATAGAGCAAAGGGCTTCAGTTTTTCTCCATTAATTATGAGATTAGCAGAGGGCTTCTCATATATGGCCTTTATTATGCTAAGGTATTTTCCTTCTATACCTATTTTATTATGTGTTTTAACAATAAATGGGTGTTGTATCTTGTCAAATGCTTTTTCTGCATCAAATGATAAAATCATATGATTTTTGTCCTTTATTTTGTTTATGTGATGGATCACATTGATGGATTTGCGGATGTTGAACCATCCTTTTGCCTTGGGGATGAACCCTACTTGGTCATGATGAATAATCTTTTTAATGCATTGTTGTATTCGATTTGCTAGAATTTTATTTAGGATTTTTGCATCCGTATTGATCACAGATATTGGTCTGTAGTTTTCTTTTTTTGTGCTGTCCTTACCAGGTTTTGGTATCAGGGTAATGTTGGCCTCATAGAATGAGTTAGGGAGTACTGTCTCTTCTTCAATTTTTTGGAAGAGTTTGAGAAGGATGGGTATTAGATCCTCTTTGAAGGTTTGGTAGAATTCACTAGTGAAGCCACCTGGTCCCGGACTTTTGCTTTTGGGAAGGTTTTGGATGACTGATTCAATTTCGTTACTGGTGATCAGTCTGTTTAGATTTTCCAGTTCTTCATGGTTCAGCCTTGGAAGGCTATATGTTTCTAAGAACTTGTCCATTTCTTCTAGGTTGTTGAATTTGGTGGCATACAGTCCTTCATAGTATTCTTGGATGATCCTTTGTATTTCTGTGGTGTCCGTGATGACTTCCCCTTTTTTGTTTCTGATTTTGATAATCAGTGTCTTCTCTCTTTTTATCTTAGTAAGTCTAGCCAAGGATTTGTCAATTTTGTTAATCTTTTCAAAGAACCAGCTCTTTGTCACATTAATTTTTTCTATTGTCCTTTTGTTCTCTATTTCATTTAGTTCTGCTCTAATTTTTGTTACTTCCTTTCTTCTGCTGACCTTGGGTTTTACTTGTTCTTCTTTTTCTAGTTCTCTAAGGTGTAACATGAGGTTATTTATTTGGGAGTTTTCTTGTTTCTTGAGATAGGCCTGTAATGATATAAAGTTCCCTCTTAAAACTGCTTTCGCTGCATCCCAAAAATTTTGGTAGGGTTTATTTTCATTGTCATTTGTTTCTATGTATCTTTTGATCTCGCCTCTAACTTCCTCTTTGACCCAGTCCTTCTTTAAAAGTATGTTGTTTAATCTCCTTGTATTTGTGTTCTTTCCTGCTTTCTTTTTGCAGTTGATATCCAATTTCAAAGCCTTGTGATCAGACAATATGCCTGGTATGATTTCAATCTTCTTAAATTTGTTGAGACTGATTTTTTGTCCCAATATATGGTCTATCCTTGAGAATGTTCCATGTACACTAGAAAAGAATGTGTAGTCTGATGTTTTAGGATGAAGTGCTCTATAAATGTCAACTATGTCCATTTCATCTAATGTGTCATTTAGGGCTACTATTTCGTTATTTATTTTCTGTTTGGATGATCTATCCATAGCTGTCAATGGTGTATTTAAGTCCCCTAGTATAATTGTGTTTTGGTCAATTTCTCCCTTTAGTTCTGTTAGTGGTTGCTTGGTGTATTGCAGTGCTCCCTGATTGGGGGCATAAATATTGATGACTGTTATGTCTTCTTGTTTTACAGTCCCCTTCACCATTATGAAATGTCCATCTTTGTCTCTTGTTATCGTTTTCCCCTTGAAGTCTGTTTCATCTGATATCATTATGGCTACACCTGATTTTCTCTGGGTACCATTTGCTTGGACTGTCAATTTCCACCCTTTCACATTGAGTCTATGCTTGTTCTTGTAGCTGAGATGTGTCTCTTGGAGACAGCATATGGTTGGGTTTAGTTTTTTGATCCAATCTGCTACTCTGTGCCTTTTTATTGGTGAGTTCAGTCCATTTACATTTAGGGAGATTATTGATATGTGTGGATTTCCTGTCATTCTATCTTTAGTTTTCTGGTAAGGCTGTGTCTCCATTGTTTCTTTGCCTTTTTGTTTTTGTCTATTATTTCTGTGTGGTGGTATTCTATGTTGTTTCCCTCTGTTTCTTCTTTTATTGCAGTATACATTTCAGTTCTGGATTTTTTTTGAGTGGTTACCCTTAAGTTTATGTAAAAGAAAGTTTGATATTTAGAGTATTCCATTTTCTTCAGCACGCTTACTTTCTCCATTCCCATATTCCGGTTCAGGCCTTTACTCTCCCCCTTTTTGAGTTTTGGTTGCCACAAATTGTCCTTGTTGATGGTATTCTAATAGTCTCCTTTAGTATTTCTTGTAGTGCAGGTCATGTATTAGAAAATTCCCTCGGCTTCTGTTTGTCTGGAAAGGTCTTTATTCCTCCTTCATATCTAAAGGATATCTTTGCTGGATATATTATTCTTGGCTCATGGTTTCTCTCTTTCAATAGTTTGAATATTTGGTTCCACTCCCTCCTGGCTTGTAGAGTTTCTGCTGAAAAATCTGATGATAATCTACTGGGCTTTCCTTTGTAAGTTACCGTCTTCTTTTCCCTGGCTGCCTTGAGGATTCTTTCTTTGTGGTTGATTTTAGACAGCTTCAATACAATGTGCCTTGGAGAAGGCCTGTTGGGATTGAGGTAACTAGGTGTTCTATTTGCTTCTTGGATTCGAGGGTCTAGTTCTGTCCACAAATTTGCGAAGTTCTCATTGACAATTTGTTTGAATATATTCTCTGTTCCCTTCTCTCTTTCTTCTCCTTCTGGCATGCCCATTATTCTTATATTGCTCTTTCTGATGGGGTCAGAAAGTTCTTGTAGAGTTCTTTCATTTCTTTTAAGTCTCAAGTCTCTTTCTTCTTCTCTCTGTGTCATTTCCAGGTTTCTATCTTCGATGTCACTGATTCTTTCCTCCATCTGGTCAACTCTACTACCTAAGCTGGTTATTTCATTCTTAATTTTTCGTTGAGTTTTTTCAGAACTGCAATCTTGAATTCTCTGTCATTTAAGTCACATATTTCTGTATCTTTAAGTGCCTTCTCTGGAGATTTTTCACTTTCTTTCTGAGCTATCTTGTTGCCTCGGTTATTCATGGCAATTACTGGTTTACTATTTCTCTTCCTGGACATCTACAGGAGTGACTTCTGCAACAGGTTGATAGAAAGCGGTCTTTCTTTTGTTTGCCAGTGCTTGTTGGTAGAATGTTTTATTATTTCTCCAACTGCAACTTATTTTTCTTCTCCCACACAGTAGTGCTGTGTTTTCTCTGCACTATTCCAACTTCTCACACAATGGGGGGATTCCCTGGGAGACGGGCTTCTCCTCTGTTAATAGTTCATCTAGGTCACAGGGCGCAGGGTCCCGGTGGGTATGCGGAGAGCTTTTGATGTTCCAAAGCTCTTCCAGCTCCTGATTCAGAGCCCGTATGTTTCAGCAGTTCTGTTTACTCCTGCAGGGATCCACCCAGATAGATCGGGTCAGGGGCGGGCTGAATTGTGAGAGGTTGCCCAGAGCAATGGCAGCGACCACCACCACAGCCGGTCCTGCTTCCACAGCTCTCTCCCCTTTGCTGGAACTAGTTGGGCTGTGAATTTGTGTTTGCGGTCCACAGTTCTCAAAACAACAAATTTTCTGTTGTTTTGATCTGACACTGCTACTGTTTCGCTTCTAGCACCAGGCAGGTGGGGGCGGGGCGAGCTCTGGGAGGGGTGGGAGATGGCGGCTAGTCTCAGTGCCTAAGGCTCCGTTCTCTGCTCGGCAGTGCGGGCTTAAACCACCATTTTCAGCCTTTTTCCCTCAGTCTTTTCTCCGAGGTCTCTGCCGTGAGCGTTGGGTTCAGCCGTGTTATATGCTGTCCCCTCAGCCCTGTGGAGTCCTGGCGGAGCCCTAGCTATCTGAGCTCTTCCCTCTCCCGCAGCTGGGGTAGTTCCGGGAAGCAGCGAGCTCGGCGCACTGAGCGAGGTCTGCGTCCTGCGCCTGCGCGGCTCCATCTCCGCACTTCTCTCTTTCCTCCATCCCTCCACTCACGCGAGTCTCCCACCTGTAGGTGATTTCAGTCTGTAGTGGGCTTCTTCGTCTTGCCTTTCTGCTGTGCAGGGAGTCCTTTGTGGAGTTTTTGTTGTTCGATTGTTTGTAAATTCCAGGGGAGCTTTACAGAGGCTCACCTCACTCCGCCATTTTTCCGGAAGTATGTCAAGGGTTCAAAAAATATTATTGGGAGGCGATTAAACCCGAAATAAGATCTAGAGACTATAAAAGAGCAGCAATACTAGGTTGATATAAATATGCATAAGACTGATTAATTCAATTGTGAACAACAAAAATATATATATTTATAATTTCTAAACTACTCATATTAGTGTTTGAGAAATGACCAGCAATGAGAAAAGTACCTGAAAACTAGATGTGGGTAAATGGTTGATTTTCAAAACCAGAACAAATGTTGGATTCTGGAACAAAATCCAGAGAAATAAATGTTGATTTCCAAAAAAATTCAAGAATGTGTTATTAAACATATGGCTTTAAAGCATTTATGAAAGCAGCCAGTATGGGTTCACTAAATATTCAAGTCCATTTCTTTTTCCATGTGTTTTTTAGCTAGAAGATTTGCTGACAGATTTCCTAAATGCTACCTTAAGAGTTCATGTAGATTACAGAAGGGGATATGATAACTCTGGCAACTAACATAATGTTGCTGACTGGATACAGTTAATACTTATGAAGTTGGATAATCTTGTCAGAGACGGCACCTCAGTGAATAAATCATTGGCAGTCTGGATGAACAGGTTTCTGTCCTATGTCTTATATACCCTTTCTATAACTTGGAGTAGTCCCAAAAGTGCACTGATTGGCCTAATTTACAAATAAACCCAAGTAGAAACAGATAGTTGACATGACAGAATCATGACTTAAAGACATCTCAACAGACTATAATGATATGTGAAATGATATAATTTAATAAAAATATTTCTGTCCTTGGGAAGAAATAAACCTTTCCTAATGAGGGGTGGTGTAACTTAATAACGTCTCTGCCTTATAACCTGGTCAATCCAACCCGGAATAAAATACTTACATGTGGGTCTTACATTTTCAGAGGGACATTGACAACCAGGAGACAATCCAAAGGATGAGACTCCATAGTTCTAAAACTATGAGATATAAAAAAAATCTGAAAACCTGATAATGTCTATGTGGCAAAAACAAAGAAATGGAGGCAAAAGTTGAGCAAGGATGGTATTTACCCATCTGAGGAGTTATCATGTGGAAAAACATATAAACCTATTCTTTGTGGCCCCTGGAGTAGAATTAGGAGCACTGAAAAGTTAAAAAGAGGTAAGTTTCAGTTCAATATAAGGAGGTCCATGGACAGAACAGAACGGGTTGGGTTATATAATATTGAACTCCTTTGCTCTGAAAATATTTAAGTAGACATAAGGACTTCATGAATACAACATTGTATATTTCTATACTCAGTGAAAGCTAGAAGATTGGACCAGATGACCTCTACGTTCCTTTCCAACTCCAAGATTCCACAACCCTGTAATTCTATTTTCAGAAAATATTTCCCAGAAAATGTTTTTAAAAAGCAAATTCCCCAATAAATTTAATTTAAAAAATAAAATGAATGCAACCTCAAAAAAAAAAAAAAAAAAAAAGCAAATTCCCTTAGGGTTTAGGTATCTGCTTACTGTGAGATAGATAGTATTAGATTCCAACTGAAGTATTAATAGATACTTAAGTAAAGTACCTCTAGAATAATGATGATAATTGTTAGTTGGTAAACAAAACACAGTATGAACTATGGATATTTGATTTAAATATTTTAGAAACATGAATAGCATTCATATGAAAAAATTCTCACTTTGGGTTAGTACAGAAATGAAATATGGGCAGGGATGGCTGTGCTTATTATTTAATTCCTCTTCATTCAGAGAGTTAGAAAGCACATGCAGAAGTCTTGTCCTACAAAAGGTATTCAGATGGTATCTTTTTCCTCAAGGAGCACACAGTCCAATAGAAGTGGTGGGCATAGACATTAGGAAACTGCTTTGCTTGAAGACTGGGTGCACAGCCTTAGCTTGCAGCTTTAGACCTGAGTAGAGGCAGTGTGTGATACATATTGATAACCGCCAGACAGGAGCACTATTGCGTCAGTGGCTGTCAGTACCAATACTAAAATCAACCCATAGCTCCTGAATACTTCACCATGTTTTTTTTTTTTTTTTTTTTTTTTAAACATCTGAGACCTTGGCAACTCATTGTGATCTAGGTGACAATCCAGACATTATAGAGATGAGAAATAGAAGTTTTCATGGGGAACATGCATATTACACACTATGGAGGAAGGTAAAAGCACAAGGGACCAAGTGAAAATGTACTGACTGAAGAATAAGGATGTGGACCAGTGTTTAACTCATGTCCCAGTACATGGTTGGTACTCAATATATATATGTACATGATAGATGAATGGATGAGTGAATGAGTGAGTGAGTGAGTGAAAAAAATGGGAAGAAAAGATGCGGGAGTGTGAACATCTGTTTCTAAAAGGCTGTCTACATGTAATGATGCTCCCATTTGTCAAAACCCCAAAAAGTATTAAATTCATCAAAAAAATATAAATTATTATTTTTTTTAATTTCAGTATTCATTCATAGTATGGTTCTGGCAAATTTAACCAAGAAAGGTTTTCCTGATTTTTTTTTTCATTTCCATTCTCTTCAGTTAGAATACTTTTCCAAAGCTCTCTCTCCATCCTGATAAAAGATGCTGTTAGTCTCACCTCATGAAAACTACTAGACAGAATCAGGAGAGCAGAATCAGAATAGCATTTAATCCACTACACTTTCTATGTAGGTTCCAGGTTTCCATCAAGTAACATTTTGTCATCATGTGCTTATGTGCTAAGGGTGATTATATCTAATTGTCTATTGAGTGTAAACACATGTAATCACATAATTACAATGTGCAGTTATGTAATTATGATATATCATTAAGTAAATATCTTCAAAGAACTGTTAGAAGGAGATATGATTTAGTCTCTGACAGCTTTCAATATTCAGTTTCAAGGTCCATGTGTGCATGCACACGTGATCAAGTGTATATGTGCTAATTTTGGGTCAGAGTTGCAGTGCATAGTAGATTTCAGTATTATTGGTCGAGTTGGATAACAGAATAAGAGCAAACAGAAATGACTATTTCTGAGGGGTTTTCCATTCTGATTTCATATCATTATATATATATATATATATATATATATATATATGTATATGTATATATATACATATACATGTATATATATACATATATATATGAGTTGTCCATTCTGATTTTGTATCAGAAATTATATATATATACGTGTTTGTGTGTATATATATATTATATATGTGTATATATATATATATATATATATATATATAATATATGTATATATTTATATATAAAATCGTAACCAAGGCATGTATATGGGTGATTCAGAAAATAAACCCTTTTTAAAATTAATTGCTTAGTTACTATGTTACACATAGTAACTAAGCAATTATAAACCAAACTAATTTATAAAGGGTCTATCACAATTATTTTTATAATCTGACAAATGCTCAATATGCATTACTTATGTCACAGGCACATGTTTTGTCTGATAGTAATTTATCCCGGAATGTCAATTGTAGGAACAACTGTGAGGCTGTGTTCTTTGATTTCCTCGAGCATTCGAGAAAGAAGTGGTACAAAACACAAAATTCTAAACATACCCACATATGATGAAAGATTTGCATAATGTGATAACTGGGGATCTGGGTGGCTACTGATTTCAAGTTTTGGACACTATACCCAATCTAGTGTCATGTTAAGTGATTATTAGAGGACCTACAGACTTGTAACAGAAGTAAAAGAAAGACCCTTTGGTCTGGAAAGTTAAAAGAGACACTTTTTTAACACTGGAGAAATTCTTCACTCCATTAGCATATCCCATATGGGATGCCTGTCACTGTACAAATAAAACGATAGACCAAAGTCCCATGTGCAAGAGATGGCATAAAAGTTGTTAACTTTTGAACAATTCTTACATGTGTTATTTTGGTTTCTATTGTCTCATAAGTGGAAATCATGGTGGTTCTCTTTTTGACTTGAATAAAATGAACATGAAGTAATATGCAAAATTAATTCATTTCCATATAACTGTGAAAACTGCAGAAGTTATATCATTTTGACTCACTTGCTTTTACCAGTGTCTTCATCAGGTGTAAGGGGCCAAGTTCCATCTTTAGCAACTTATGTAAATGTGCCAGACCAATGGCTGAGGGATGCCTAATTCACAGTAAGCTTTTCTTGAGACTTTGCTGATGGTGATACCAATGTGATTGGCTACCTGAGACACAATAGGCCACTCTGTGCTTATACCTTTTACAGATGCACGTTTTTCACCCCATCCATTTGGAGCAGCAGTAAACACTATTCGGAGCTATAGAGGTTTTTTTGTATAGTACATGGAATGGTCTTTGCACTACAGTAAGTTGTAACCCACGAAATTGGCACACGAAGGTATAGCTATATAATTCAGTGCATACTACATGTTAATATATAATCTAGAAATTAATACACTAAGTTCTCAATTCCATACAGATCACCCTGTATTTTTTAAAGGTTCATGGTTTATTCTGATGGGGAGACTAGGGTTGAGAGGCAGCCTATAAACAGAACTGTACATACATCTAACGTAAGTGAATTCAGTATTCACAGAAAATTCAGTTTATTTGCTCTCATCTGCCTGTATGATATTTCCACAATTTATTCACTTGGTAAGAGCCTTTCTGGAAATTTGTGTACTGTAAGTAGATCAAGCTGTGTTTTATTCAAGAGAGGTAACACATAAGCTAGTTTACATAACTTTTTACCTGATTAACCTATCAATAGTCATTTTCCCCTAAGGAGCACAGAGCCCTGAGTGGATAACATGAAGCATAGATGGGTTTGATTTTCCTTAACTATTATTTATGGAGCAACTATTATGTGCCAGGTCCTATGCTGGGTTTGTGGAGTGAAAGGACTAAGATTAATCAACATGGCCTTTACTCAGAAAGGAGTTCACAATGTAATGTGAGACCTACTTACCTGAAAAAAAATGTGATGGGTAGAGAGAGATAGGGGAATTTCTGGAGCCAGAAATACAGCTGGCTGGATCATTGCCAATTTACCTCAATAAACCATGGGAGGATATTACCATAAAATAAAATAAAAAAGAACCCTAATGGAGAGGAAGGTTCAAGATGTCAGAATAGGTAAACAGTATGTCTGCTGTCTCCCAAGATCAGAGCAAAATTACAACTAAATTATACAGCAATCAATCTCGAAAATAACTTGAAGTCTAGCTGAACAGAAACCCTATAACTAAGGATATAAAGAAGAGGCCACACTGAGACTGATAGGAGGGCAGAGACACAACATGGGTTGACTCTAAATCCACAGGTAATGGTTGAACACCAAAAGGGACAATTCAGCAGTGGAGTTCCCCTCTGAAGAGAGAAGTGTCCCAGCCCCACACCAGGCTCTGCAGCCCAGGGGATCTATGATGGGAAGAGGAGTCCCCACAACATTTGGCAGTGAAAATCAGTGAGGATCCCATCCGTCCATCCTGGTGAGATGGAAGGCAGCATGAAAACCCAGACATTCTTTTAATTGGCCCATGCATGGACTCACTCACTTGAAAGCAATCACCCTGTGCTTCAGTGAACGGGCAACAACTTGAGAGGTCCCAGAGACATACACGGAAATACTAAGTCATGTGGTCTCAGGGCAAGGGTTAGAGGGACAGCAGCCATTATCCCTGGGTGGAGCCCACTTCACTTGTAGTGTACAGGAAGGCATCATCTTTCCTGTGTTGAACCCTCCCTCAAAGGGCCAAATCTGAGAACTCATTGGTCTGGTAAAATTCATGCATGTGCACCAACTTTTTGACTCCCTTGGACCCTGCCCTGCCCACCTCATATCACATGCCACAAGGCACTCTTGGCTCCTGGGCGACCAGCCCCACACTGCAAGCTGCAAGAGCCTTTTACCACAGTGGACAGCCTGCAGTGGCCTGAGAAATTTCCATTGGTGGGTAGTCAGCCACAGCTTTCTTAGGCAACTCTCAGGTATCTGCTACCTGAGGTGAGTGATAGCTGACCATGGTGTTCTCTGGGAGTTTTGTGGGGCAGCCACAGGCTCAGCACTGTTACAAGAACTGAGTCTCCATTAACTTCGTCAAAACCACTGACCACACCCTGTGTCACCCTGAGACTCCACCCAACTTTCATGGCATTGACAGGGGGCATTCTCACTACTGGGCAGCCTGCCCAGCCCCCCTAGCTGCTGGAGGCATGTAAAATAGCAGACAGACTATGGCAACCTTGGAAACTTTCGATGGTGGACAGTCAGCCCCAGCTCCTACTGCAGACTTTTTTTGGGTGGCTCTCAGCATTTTGCAAGCCTGAGGTGAGGGACAGATCATCATGGTGTTTTTGGGGCTTTTTGCCAAGTGGCCACATCACTGGCACAAAAACTGAATCTACATTAAGTTTGTTAAAACTACCAGCCACACGCCATAACTCCCTGTAAACCCACACCCTCACAACTTGCATGACATTCCTGGAAGCACTGTCAACACTAGGTCAATAAGCCTGGCCCACCCACTTAAGGAGGCTTTTTCAGTGGCTGAGCCTTATGGGCAGCCATCAGATAGCAAAAACCTAGGGTGGCCCTGGGTCTTTGGCTAAATTTCCTCAGACCAGATACTGGTGGCACCTGGCCTCGGCTCACAGTGAGGTCAACCTACACACATCCAGATCCAGCACAGGCAGCAACCCACCACAGGTAGCCCTGGGCCAGTCATAAGCAAGGCTGAAATTGGCCTGCGCAGGAGCCCCTCCAAAGAGACACCAGAAACAACATACCCAGAAGTTGGCCTCAGACCACACCAGATCACTACCCAATTAACCTTACAATTGGTACACATATAGGGTGGTCTCAGCAGGCACATAAGCCCTCTGTGGTGAATCCCTCTCCGAGGGGTCAGCCTCCACACAACAGCTCATATAATGTGGGCATAGCCAATCCTCACAGCCAACCAGAATAAGAGTCAATCACACCCATTGATGCACCAAAAGCAATCAAGGCCCAACTACAGCAGAAGAATACACACAACACACACAAGGCACACTCCTGGAACACACTCAGAAGTTATTAGGGAGACTGCACCACTGGACCACAAAGGACACATACTATATAAGGCCACCTGGGAAAGACTGAAAGACATAGGAGATCTACCTAATACATAGAAACAAACACAGAGAGGCAGCCAGAATGAAGAAACCTGTGAAAATAAACAAACAAACAAAAAAGGGGGGGGGGGAATCTCAGAAAAAGAACTAAATAAAGTGGAGGCAATCAACCTACCAGAGACACAGTTTAAAACACTGGTTATAAGAATGCTTTGAAAAACAATGCCTAAGAATAAATTTATCCAAGAAAGTAAAAGACCTGTACTCAGAAAATTATGAGAAATGGAAGAGAGAAATTAAAGAAGATACAGATAAACAGAAATATATTGTGCTCATGAATAGAAAGAATTAGTATAGTTAAAATGCCATACTACCTAAAGCAATATATAGACTCAATGCAGTCCCTATCAAAATACCAATGGTATTTTACACAGAAATAGAAAAAAAATCACCCTAATATTTATGGAATCATAAAATCCCCAAATAACCACAGCAATCCTGAGAAGGAAGAACAAAGATGAAGGTATCATGCTACCTGGTATCAAATTATACGACAAGGCCATAGTAATCAAAACAGCATGGTACTGTCATAAAAAGAGACACACAGATCAATGAAACAGAATAGACAGCACAGAAATAAATCCAGGCCTATGTGATCATTTAATCTATGAGAAAGGAAGCAAGAATATATGCATACATTGGGGTAAAGGCAATCTATTTAACAAATGGTACTGGGAAAACTGAACAGATACATGCAAAAAAATGAAACTATAACATCTTCTTATACCATAAATTTAATAAGATTTTTTAAAAAAAGAATAAACTTAAAATGGATTAAAGACTTAAAAGCAATACCTGGAACCACATAACTCCTAGAAGAAAATGTAGCCAGCAAACTCAGACATTATCCTCAGTAATATTTCTACTGATATATCTCCTTAAGCAAGGGACATAAAAGAAAACAACAACAAATGGGACTACCTCAAACTAAAAAAGTTTTTACACAACAAAGGGAACCATCAACAAAATGAAAAGACATCCTACTGAATGAGAGAATATATTTGCCAATGATACATCTGATAAGGGGTTAATGTCATATATATATATATATATATATATATATATATATATATATATATATATATATATGAACTCATATAACTCTACACCAAAAAAAAATGTGTGATCTAATTTAAAAATAAGCCAAGGGCCTGGAAAGAACATTTTTCCAATGCGGACATACTGGCAAAAAATAGACATATGAAAAGATGCTCAATATCACTAATCATCAGTGAAATGCAAATAAAAAAACACAATGAGCTATCACTTCACACCTGTCAGAATGGCCATCATCAATAAATCAACAGAGAAATGTTGTTCAGGATGTGGAGAAAAGGGAACACTTGTGTCTGCACTGTTGGTTTGGATTGCAATTGGTGCAGCCATTATGGAAAACAGTATGGAGGTAACTCAAAAATTGAAAACAGAACTACCTTATGCACCAGCAATTCCACTGCTGAGTATTAATCTTATAAAATCCAAAACAGTAATTCAAAAAGGTATATGCACCCCTATGTACACTGCAGGGCTATTCACAATAGCCAAGATATGGAAACAACCGAAATGCTCATCAATAAATTATTGGACAAAGAAGTGGTACATATATAAAACGGAATATTACTCTGCCACAAAAAAGAAAGAAATCTTACCATTTGCTACAACATGAATGGAACTAGGGGTTATTTTGCTAAATGAAATAAGTCAGACTGAGAAAGACAAATGCCATATGATCTCACTTACATGTGTAATCTAAAGAACAGAATAAATGAACCAAGAAAACAGTAACAGACTCATAGATACAGAGAACAAACTGGTGGTTACTAGATGGGAAGGGTTTGGAGGACTGGGTGAGAAAATGAAGGGATTAAGAAGTACACATTTTTAGTTGCACAATAATCATGGGGATGTGAATTACAGTATGGGAAATATAGTTAATAATATTATAAAAACTGTGTAGTGTCAGATGGGTACTATACTTATTGGGTGTTCACTTCATAAATTATATAAATATCTAACCAATATGCTGTACACCGGAAATTAATATAAAATAATATTGACTGTCAACTATGAAAAAATAGTCATGGGGATATAAATGACAACTTAAGTAATATAGTCAATGATATTATATATAATATCTATATAAAGTGTTAGGTGGGTAATAGACTTATTGGTATTATCACTATGTAAGGTATATAAATGTTTAATCACTGTGTTGTTTTGTACACCTGAAATTAATACTTAAAAACGATCCCTATTAGAACCAACAAAAATGAGGTGCCTGTTTGTGAGTTGAAGACACATTATTTTCAAAATATTTTAGCATGCTATCACTCAGATTTGCCAATAAAAACAGATATATTTTGTTCCTTGTTCAATTTTCTTGAAAAATACTCAACTGAAGAAGAAAGAAACAAGTTTATGACACTGATAGGAATTGGAGATTTCTGTTCTGGAAGAAGACTTGACATGACAATTTGTGTTGCTGTATTCAGTTATTTAGTTGTTCATGTTTCATGTAATTAGACATACCAATTTGTTGATTTCTTAACTGCACTAGATCTAACTGAAGTTTCTTCCTGCCATTGCTCTGTTGAAAAACTAAAGGCTCAAAGAAGAAATCAATAGGGCATTTAAAAAGTATATCAAGAAAAGAAAGGCATCACAAAGACTTAAGAGTAGAAGACACCTGAAAGATCAGGAATTAGAGAACTAGCCACAAACTAAAACAGCTCTGGGAGAACTCTGAAGTCCACATACAATGGTAGCTGAGGGTGTTATACTAAGTGAACTAAACCAGATGGAAAAGTACAAAAAACATAGTTTCACTCACATGTGGAATATAAAATGAAAAAGTAACAAAGGAACTAACAAAACAAAAACAAACTTAATATACAAACAACAAAGTGGGGGTGGGGCAAGGCTAATTGAATAAAGGATGTCACATATATAATAATGGAAGGAAACTAGATTTTTGGTGGTGAACACGCAATAGAGTATACAGATATTTAATTACTTGTATAATGTTGTACACCTGGAATTTATATGTTATTAATCATTGTTAACTCAATAAACTTAACTAAAAATTAAAATAAACTTCAGCAACACAGTGGAACAAAAAAACTAAGAGAAATTCCACAACACAGGTAGGAAGGACAGTTCAATGTTGCCTTCATCATCCCATCCCCAAAACCAGCATTGCTCAGTGCCAACAGGGAACTTCTCAGCTAGAAAGTTTCCCTCACTGGGAAAGGGAGCGTAGAGCAAATGAAAAGCTTCCCTAGCCATTCTGACTGGGGTGAGGTGATATCTCATTGTGGTTTTGATTTGCATTTCTCTGATAATTAGTGATGTTGAGCATATTTTCATATGTCTATTTGCCATTTGTATGTCCTCTTTGGAGAAATGTCTCTTCAAGTCCTCCGCCCATTTTTCAATTGGGTTGTTTGTTTTTTTGTTGTTGAGTTGCATGAGTTCCTTGTATATTCTGGATACTAGCCCCTTATCGGAAGCACTGTTTGCAAAAATCTTCTCCCATTCAGTTGGTGGCCTCTTTATTTTGTCAATGGTTTCGGGGGGTGGGGGGTGGGAGATGAGGGTAAGGGGGATCGAATATATGGTGATGGAAGGAGAACTGACTCTGGGTGATGAACACACAATGGGATTTATAGATGATGTAATACAGAATTGTACACTTGAAATCTATGTAATTTTACTAACAATTGTCACCCCAATAAATTTAATAAAATAAAATTAAAAAAAAGAAAAAAAAAGAAAAGCTTCCCTAGCCTTTTGGGGCACCACATGAAGGACTTGCTTTGATTGCACTCCACCTAGAGACTGGCAAAATTGAGATGTATAGAGACAGCTAGGAACAAGGAAGAAAAGCAGGGGCCACCAATATCAGCTATGCAGTGGGAGAGATCATGGTATCCAGTGACCTGCTCTGCAAAGGACCTCAGTAGCTTTCACCACTGAACAAACAAATGTCTAGCAAAACCATTCAGAATCTCAGGAAATTTTACCAGTTTTGCCCCACAGGTATTCACACTTGCTGGTGCCAGCTGCCCGAGAACCTCTCTGCTCCTTATCTCCACTCCACACCTACCAGGACCCAGGTCCCAAACTGGCAGCCAGCTGAGGTATCAGTGGCTGTGTGAGTGTAAGACACCAGCCTAGAACCCCAGAGCTGACACCCCATCACCATGCACACACTTGTGGGTAGTCCTACCCCCTGTGCACCCACATGTTGTTGGCCTGACACCTATCATCAACCTCCATTGCCAAGTGTTCACCCATGGCAAAATCTTACAGCCACAGAAGAGCACAATAGCCAAGGCCTCCAAGTTGCTTGTGGGCCTAGATTCCACGCCATCTCTTGTAAATGTCCTACACCACTGGGCTCCTCTGCAACTAACCCCAGAGGTCTACAAGCATGCTCCCAGCCAAACCCCCCATCACCAGCTTCTACTGTTGTGTGAACACAGTAGGGAATATTGTGAAACCACAGGAGTGCATTCCAAGAGCCAAGGCCCCATAGCTGCTTGTGGGCCCAGATCCAGCCTTTTCTCTTGTCACTGGCCTGCACCACTGTGCTTACCTGCTGCTTGTCCCTCGATCTGTGCACGTACACCCTCCTGGCCTTACCCCTGTCACTTGACTCCACTGCTGTGTGCATGCCCGTGAGGAAATGGTGTGTAGCCATAGGAGTGCACTCTGACAGTCATGGCTCTTGCAGCTGTATATGGGCCCAGACCCAGCCTTAATATCCCGTCATTAGTTTGTGCCACTGTGCTAACCTGCTACTAGAACTTCCAGCTGTGCATCTTCATGCACGCAGTCTGACTCCTGACAGAAGCCTCCACTGCCATGTGCTCATGGTGAAAACTAGCAGCCATGGTACTGCATGCTGACAACTCAGGCCCCTTTCAACAGCAATCTTCAGTTGGCCCTTACCCTTGCTGTTTTCCTTAGCCCCCATTACTACGTTTGTTTGCAACTGGCCACTGCCACTATGCAGGCATTATCAGCTGGCTCCCACAGCCAACTCGATCCAGCCACTAGCAATGTCTGCTTTGGTCTTGGTCCCTAGCCACTGGACTTCGAGTCACAACTGAAGAACCAAACTGCCCTAGTAATGTCTGTGGACCTCCTGCAGCATTCACCAGGGACCACACAATTGTTGTTGTTCTGGAACCCAGTGGTATGATCTAACAAGTAACCATGACCACTGAACCTGGAGCCACCATATACCCCTCATATTTGTGTCCTGCATCACTAGACCCAGGGTCACAACATGCTCCAGCGTGCCCCACCCACAGAGGAAGATCTTTCCTTACCAAAGTCAGAGGTAACTGCTTCTTCAAATACTCAGTCACCTAGATGAATCTACAAGGATTATGAAGATGGAAAACATGACTCCACCAAAAGAAATCAATAAACTTCCAGTTACTGACCTCAAACAAATGGAAACACAGGAATTTCCAGACAAAGAATTAAAAATAATTGTTCTAAAAAAATTTTTCTAGACATACTCAGAAAGCTACAAAGAGAAAATAAGTAAACAATTTAATGAAACAAGGAAAACAATATAATAACAAAATGAGAAGTTCAATAAAAAAAATGAAAATGGAAAACACACACACACACACACACAGAAAAATTTTGGAGCTTAAGAATACAATGACTGAACTGAAGAATTTAATAGGGAACTTCAACAAACTGAACCAAGCAGAAGAAAGAATCAGTGACCTCAAAGACATTATCTGAAATTATTTAATCAAAGGAGAAAAAATGAAAAATAATAAGAAGGAATGAAGAAAGTCCATGGGACTTAAGAGAAACAATCTAATCATTGGAGTCTCGAAAGGAAAATAGAGAGGGAAAGGGGCAGAAATCTTATTCCAAGAAAGAATGACAACCACTAAACTATTGTCTGTCACCCCAATAAATGTTAATTTAAAAAAAAAAGAATGGCTGAGAAAATCCCCAAACCTGGGGAGAGATTTAGACATCCAAGTTCATAAAGCTAACAGACCACCCGCAAAATGTCAATCTAAAACAAAATTCTCCAAGACACGTTATAATGAAACTATCTAAAATCAAAGACAAGGAGAGAATTTTAAAATCAGCAGAGTTCTAGAGAAATTCTCATCCCTTGAAGAGCAACACTCTTTTTTTTTTTTTTTATGGTTCTATAGCCTTCTTTATAAACAAGAAAAAAACAGGATTGACTTACAAATCCAGCGTAAAAGACTGATTACATCTTTTTACATTCACTCAATGAAATTAGCTCTGAAGACTATGTAGCATGTGTGTGGAAACATGCAGAGATGCTTATGAACCTGAAACTTATATTCTAGTCACAAATACATTAATTTAAAAAATCACATGTGGAAAGATTCTACCGAAATAGACCCTAAAAGATCATACCAAATATACCCTAAAAGGCAATAATACCAAAGCGTTAGCAATTTCTAAACTTTACAGCAACATTCTTAAATAAGCCAAATATCAGAATGTCATTGCTAGTAGGAGCTGTTAACAGCTCCCTTTTCTTGAGTTTTGCCTGTATTAAGCAATATATTTTTTCCTAACGAGACCTTATGAGGACATCTGATTCTTAGGCCATGTAGGTTTTATATTAGTTTCCTGCTACAATCAAAGATGAATTTTGAGTGTATGATTACCTTTTGACAAGGATATTGTTCATTAAAAATATGGTAACCACAGAGGGTAAGTGGGGAGGGGGTTGGTAGATAAAGGTAAAGGGGATCAAATATATGATAATAGAAATGGAACTGACTCTAGGTGGTGAACACACAATGTGATATCTAGATGATGTATTACAGAATTGTACACCTGAAATCTATGTAACTTTACTAACAATTGTCACCCCAATAACTTTTAATTTAATTTTTTTTAAATATGGTAATCACATATATTAAAGTATCTAGCAGAGCTACCTATTTATCATGGGAATTTGTGACTCTTGGTTTAATGAATGAATGCAGGACTTGGCTGTGGACTCGTGGTGACTTAATCAAAATGAATTCACAGCCTTAGTTCAAACTAACTTTCCCCATTACTACAGGGCACGTTAATACTACACTTGACTGAGTTACCAGGCCTGAGGCAATGTGTATGGCTTTGATGATGAAATATATGTACCCTACTGGTAACTGATGAATGTAGCTCAGATCTGGTTATTCTGAATTGTTAAGATTGATTATAGTTTCTGAACTTGCCTCATGCAAATAAAACCTTTTTAATGCCCTTTGATCAAACATTCTGGGTAGATATTCCACAAAAAACAATATTACTCACTGCTTTGAAGGTAAAAACAAAGAGGTTCTTCTATTGAAACTTTTTTGATCTTCACTAACGTGTCAGTGCTTTGTTGAGGCTGTTTCTTTTTTTTTTTTTTTTTTTTAATTAAATTTATTGGGGTGACAATTGTTAGTAAAATTACATAGATTTCAGGTGTACAATTCTGTATTACATCATCTATAAATCCCATTGTGTGTTCACCACCCAGAGTCAGTTCTCCTTCCATCACCATATATTCGATCCCCCTTACCCTCATCTCCCACCCCCCACCCCCCGCCCCCGTTACCCTCTGGAAAGCAGAGAACCATGTGATTTCACTGATATGTGGTATATAAACCAAAAACAACAAAAGAACAAGACAAACAAATGAGAAACAGAAACTCATAGACACAGACAATTGTTGAGGCTGTTTCAGTCAAAGCTGAGAGCTCAGTTAGCCTGCACTTTGGAATTTGGACAGGACCTGGGGATGAAAGTACAGAGAGAGTTGAAAAAAACGTGACCTTTTCATGTGCTCTAAAATATTTCCTCCTCCCAGTCAAACTCTCACTGAATTTCTCCAAATCTTAGAATCATTTATAAAGAAGAAAGATTAAATGTCTGTCCTGATTGCTTAGAAAGTAGAAGCGTCAGTAAAAATGATATAGATAACAGGAAATCCCAGACCACAACAGAGAAATTCCTCATTTTGTAATCCTACTGAAGTCATGTAAACTTACCAAATTCAAGAATTATTCACTGAACATTTTGTGCTCAGAACATTCCTAATTGCTCTGGGAATATATAAACAAGACTGAGACTAGAACCTGTCCTAACGTAGCTTTTCCAATTGTGAGAAAACAAGACATGCACACAGAAAGCAAGAGAAAGTAGAGTACAATCAAGCTTAAGTTGTAGATATAGTAGCTACCATGAAAATCCAAATATATAAAGGTTGAGGTAAGGCCTAATAAGATGTCATGGTGATTTGTCAGTAAAATCTGTCATATAGATCTATTTTGTCTAGTAATAAGAGTGTTATTTTTGTTTATTTAATTTTATTTGGTTGTGTTGTTTTCGAACTTTTTAACTTCATTTACTTATTTTTTTTCAGTTGGCATTCAAATTTATTTTATATTACTTTCAGGTATACAGCATAGTAGTTAAACATTTATATAATTTACGAAGTGATGACCCTGACTAGTCTAGTACCCACCTGGCACTATACATAGTTATTACAATATTATTGACTATGTTCCCTATGCTATACTTTACATCTCCCTGACTATTGCATAAATACCAATTACAGAAACAGACATATAGATACAGGAAACAATCTGATGCCAACCTTTTATTATTTTGAAAACATGTTCTAAGCTATACACGTTGCAGTAATAATAAAATTAATTCCCACAAATTTTCATGTGCATTCACCAAATTTTAACATTTTATCTCATGGCCCTGCTCATGCTCACCTTTTTATCATCCCTCTCCTCTCTCTCTCTCTCTCTCTCTCGCTCTCGCTCTCGCTCTCTCATTCTTTCTCCCTCTCCCCTCCATTTTTTTAAAGAGCAATTGGAAGACATAATAAATACTTAACTCAAAATGCTACAGCATGTACCTCACACAAACAAGATAGGTATTATATGGGTCTTGGATAATTTTATTTTAAATTGAAAATTTGGGGTGGTCTGTTAGGTTTGTGAATTTGGATGTCTAAATCTCTCCTCAGGTTTGGGATTTTCTCAGTCATTATTTGTTTTTTTATTAGTATTAGTTTCAGGTGTACAAAACAACATACTGATTAGACATTTACAAATCTCACAAAGTGAAAACCCCAAAATGTCTACTACTAATCAGAAACCATACAATACCATTAGCTATGTTCCTGTTACAATACCATTAGCTATGTTCCTTATGGTGTACTTTAAATCTTGTGACCATATATATATATATATATATATATATATATATATATATATATATATATATATATATAATGTTTATATTTGCAGATGACATTCAAAAATATTTTATATTATTTTAGGTGTACAGAGCAGTCATTAGTCACCTATGTAATTTATAAAGTGATCCACCTGATAAGTCCAGTACCCATCTGACACTACACACAATTTTTACAATATTATTGACTATGATGCCCATACCATATTTCAAAATCCCAAGAATATTTCATAACTACCAATTTGTACTTCTTAATCCTTTCACCTTTTTCACCCACCTCCCCAACTCATCTCACATCTGCCAACCAACAGTTTATTCTTGGGTTCTAGAAGTCTGTTTCTGTTTTATTTGTTCACTTATTTTGTTCTTCAGATTCCACAAATAAGTGAAATAATATGGTATTTTTCTTCCCCTGTCTGACTTAATATAATACCCTCTTGGTCCATCCATGTTTTTGCAGATATTAAGATTTCGTTCTTTTTATGTCCAAGTAATATTCCTTTATATATCTATATCTATATCTATAACTATAGCTATAACTATAGCTATATCTATGTATCCTTTATATATACATACATATATACATATATATATATATATATGTATATATATATATATATATATATATATATATATATATATATATATATATATATATATAACATTTTCATTATCCAATTGTCTATTGATGGGCATTTTAGTTGTTTCCATATCTTGGCTATTGTAAATAGAATTGCAATGAACGTAAGGGTATATATGCCTTTTTCAATTTGTGTTTTGGATTTCTTTGGGTAAATACCCAGGAGTGGATATTTTTAAAATTTTGATGAACCTACATATGGAAGTTTGATGAACTTCCATAGTGGCTGCACCAATTTGCAATCCCATCAATGATGCTGGAGGGTTCTCTTTTCTCCATATCCTCCACTACACTTGTTTTTTGTTAAATTATTGATGATGATTATTCTGACACATGTGAGGTGAGATCTCTTTGTGGTTTTAATTTGCATTTTTCTGATTATTAGTGACACTGAGTATCTTTTCATATGTCTATTGGAAATATGTATGTCATTTTTGGGAAAATGCTCTTTCAGATCCTCTGCCCATTTTCTAATTGGATTGTTTGTATTTTTGGTATAAAGTTGTATGTGTTCTTTATAAATTTTTGATATTAACATCTTACCAAATATATTTTAGTAAATAGCTTCTTCCATTTGGTAGAGTGCCTTCATTTGGTTGGTGGTTTTCTTTGCTGGGAAAAACTTTTTAGTTTTAAGTATTCCCCTTTGTTTATTTTTTGTTTTGTTTCCCTTGCATGTGGAGAGATATCAGAAAAAATATTACTAAGGCAATTTCAGAGAGTTTACTGCCTATGTTTTCTTCTAGATATTTTATGGTTTGGGTATTACATTTAAGTCTTTAACCCATTTTGAGTTTATTCTTGTATATGTTGTAAAAGGGTGGTCTACTTTCATTTTTTTGCATATATCTGTCCAGTTATCACCATAAAATTTTTTGAATAGATTTTCTTTACCCCATTGTACATTCTAGCCTCTTTTGTCATAGATTAATTGACCATGTAAGTGTGGACTTATTTTTGGGATCTCTATTATGTTCCTTTCATCTATGTGTCTGTTTTCAAGCCAATACCATGTTTTCTGATTACTATAGCCCTGTAGTATAGTTTGATATCTGGTAACGTAATACCTCCAACTTTGTTCTCTATCTCAAGATTGCTGTAGCTCATAGAAATGACAGCATGAGCTCTTGAAATCTCCCCGGGAATTTATAACAAATTCAACAGAGGACTCCCTGTGCAGCAGACAGGCAAGACTAAGAGACATGCAAGTGCATTCATCTAAAGGTGAGCAAATTGGGCGAGCAGGGGGAAAGGGAAGGGAGAAGTGCAGAGATGTGGGCCATATGGGCTCAGGACACAGACCAGAGCTGGGAGCTCCCTGCATTCCGGAGCTACAGCAGTCACAGGAGAGGGAAGAATTTGGACTGCTAATGCTCCCCTTATGGCCAACAATCCCACCTGAGGGATGAGCATATAACACTCCTGAATGAAACCCAGCAGAGACCTCAGAACAAAGACTAAAAGAAGAAGAGTGAAAGCATCCGTTTAAGCCCTCAAGCCAATCAGAGGACTGAAGGCATCTGCACGAAGACTAACCAACCCCTCCCTGCCCTCCGAGAGTTCGCCCCCCCCACCTGCCCAGTGCTAAAATCGGAAGTGTACCAGTGTCAGATAAAAAACAAAACAAACAAACAAACAAACAAAAAACCCAGAATATTTGCAGTTCTGAGAACTGCACCCCGCAGCCACAAACTCGTGGCCCAACTACTTACAGCGAAGGAAAAAGAACCCTGGGTACACGATTGGCTATGGTGGTAGTCACAACCACTGCTCAGAGCCAACTCTCACAACCTACTCTGCTCTTACTCCCACCTATCTGGGCAGATCCCTGCAGGGGTAAACAGAGCTGCTGAAATACACAGGTGCTGAAACTGGCTCAGAAAGAGCTTTGGAACTTCAGAAGTTCCCACACTCTCTCCCCCGGCAAGAGCTGGTGCACTGAGACCCAGGTCAACTGCACACAGAGGAGAAGCCCACATTCCAGGGAATCACCCAATTGTGTGAAAAGCTGGAACAGTGCAGATAAAATATAATACTACAGCATGAGAGAAAATAAAAGGCTGCCGTCAGAGAGAAAATAAAGCAATCTACCAACACCTACTGGCAAGAAAAAGAAAGACTTCTTCCTACCAACTTGTTGCAGAACCCACTCCTGTGGATGCCTAGGAAGAGAAACATTAACTCATTAATTGCTGTGAATAACCAAGGTAAAAAGGCAGCTCAGAAAGAAAATGAAAAGTCTCCCGAAAAGGGAATTAAAGACATAAAAATATGTGACTTAAATGACAGAGAATTCAAGATTGCAGTTCTCAAAAAACTCAAGGAGATGCAAGAAAACACAGACAGGCAGTTTAATGAACTCAGAAGCATAATCAAAGAACATCATGAACATTTTACCATAGAGATTGAAATTTTAAAAAAGAAGCAAATAAAATTTCTGGAGATTAAGAACTCAATAAAAGAAATGAAGAATGAAATAGTCAGTTAGGTAATAGAGCTGACCAGATGGAGGAAAGAATCAGAGATATCAAAGATAAAATCTGGAAATAAGATAGATTGAAGAAGAAAGAGACTTGAGAGTTAAAAGACATGAAAGAACTCTACAA
Organism: Rhinolophus sinicus; assembly: GCF_057876585.1. Taxonomy (NCBI): domain Eukaryota; kingdom Metazoa; phylum Chordata; class Mammalia; order Chiroptera; family Rhinolophidae; genus Rhinolophus; species Rhinolophus sinicus. Next base: position 89,888,744 of record NC_142518.1, read on the forward strand.
GAACTTTCTGACTCCATCATAAAGAGCAATATAAGAATGATGGGCATATCAGAATGAGAAGTAAGGAAAAATAAAACAGACACTATATTCAAAGAAATAGTTTAGTGGTTTACCATTGGATAAGGGGGGGAAGGGAGTGGTAAATGAGGGTAAAGGGGATCAAATATATGCTGATGGAAGGAGAACTGACTCTGGGTGGTGAACACACAACGTGATTTATACATGACGTAATACAGAATTGTATACCTGAAATCTATGTAACTTTAGTAACGCTTGTCACCCCAATAAACTTTAATTTTGAAAAAAAAAAAAAAAAGAAATAGTTGATAGAACTTCCCAAACTTGTGGAAAGAACTGAATCCATGAATCCAAGAAGCAAATAGAACACCTAATTACCTCAAACTCCACAGGCCCTCTCCAAGGCACATTGCATTGAAGCTGTCAAAAATTAACAACAAAGAAAGAATCCTCAAGGAAGCCAGGGAAAAGAAGACAGTAACCTAAAAAAAAAAAATGCCCATTAGATATTCATCAGATTTTTCAGCGGAAACTCTAGAAGCCAGGAGGGAGTGGAATCAAATATTCAAACTATTGAAAGAGAGAAATTATGAACCATAAATAATATACCCAGCAAAGATATCCTTCAATATGAAGGAGAAATAAAGACCTTTCCAGACATACGGAAGCTGAGGGAATTGTGTAACACACGACCTACACTATAAGAAATAGTGAAGGAGACTATTAGACATAAAATAAAAAAGCAAAATAATACAAAACAATGAGTAGTATTACAAACAGGCAGACAGAAGCAGGTAATGGCAACCCCTACACCAAATAAGACACCATACATTTAAACATAACATACAGGGTAAAGAAACAACAACAAACTTTAAAAAAAAAAAAAAAAGGAAAAAGACAGCTTAGTACTGCAGCAGAGAAATGAACTTACACTATATATGGGGATGACTTGTGACAACAAAAACATAAAAGGGGACTTAATAAAGGTCTGAACTGGCCCAAGGGAATGGAGAAAGTAAGCATGATGCAGAAAATGTAACACTCTAAATATGAAACTTTATTTTACATAAACTTAATGGTAATCACTCAAAAAAAAAAAAATCCAGAACTGAAATATATAACATAAAAAATAGAAAACAGAGGGGAAAATCATAGAATACCACCACACTGAAATAACAGATGGCACAAAAATGCAAAGAAACAATGGAGACATGTTCTACCAGAAAACCAAAGATAGAATTATAGGAAACCCAAATATATCAATAATCACCATGAATGTAAATGGATTGAACTCACCAATATAAAGGCACAGAGTAGCAAGTTGGATCAAAATAAATAAATAAACAAACAAACAAATAAATAAATAAACCCAGTCATATGCGGCCTCCAAGAGACACGTCTCTGCTACAAGGACAAATATAGACTCAAAGTGAAAGGGTGGATATTGACACCCCAAACAACAGTATTCAGAGAAAATCAGGTGTAGCCATAATGATATCAGATGAAACAGACTTCATTATGGCCATTTCATAATGATAAAGGGGGCGGTACAACAAGAAGTCATAACAGTGATCAATATTTATGCCCCCAATCAAGGAGCACCGAAACATACCAAACAGCTACTAACAGAACTAAAGGGAGAAATTGACGAAAATGCAAATATAGTAAAAGACCTAAATACATCATTGACAGCTATGGATAGATCATCCAAACAGAAAATAAATAAAGAAATACCAGCTCTTTGGCCCTTGGGGGCAAGTCATGCCACCTGGTTAATTTCCCCAACTCTAGACCCTTCCATTCCCTGCTGTCATTCCTTTTCCTGCTGCCCTGCTCATGCTCCCAATGTGCAGAGAGGTCATGTGAGTTACAGTCTTGCACATTTGCAGTTCAATTATAATTGATGTTCATAGGCATGTCCCTAAGTCATTACAGGAGCGAAAAGTGCCTTTTAAATCATCAAGGAAAGAATAAATTATGTTCAGTAAAAAAAAAAAGAAATACCAGCCCTAAATGACACATAGATGAAATGGACATAATTGACATTAATAGCACAATTCTTCCTAGAACATCAGACTATACATTCTTTTCTAGTGTACGTGGAACATTCTCAAGGACAGACCATATATTGGTACATAAAACAAGACTCAGAAAATTTAAGAATATTGAAATCATCCCAACAATATTCTCTGATCACAAGGCTTTGAAATTGGATATGAACTGCAAAAAGAACGGAGGTAAAACCAAAACTATGTAGAGATTAAACAACATACTTTTAAAAAACGACTGCGTCAAAGAAGAAATAAGAGGAGAGATCAAAAGATACAGACAATAGTTTAGTGGTTGCCAGAGGGTAATGGGGGCGGGGGGTGGGGGGTGGGAGATGAGGGTAAGGGGGATCGAATATATGGTGATGGAAGGAGAACTGACTCTGGGTGGTGAACACACAATGGGATTTATAGATGATGTAATACAGAATTGTACACCTGAAATCTATGTAATTTTACTAACAATTGTCACCCCAATAAATTTAATTAAAAAAAAGGTACAACCACTCGGAAAAGAAAAAAAAAAAAAAAAAAAAGATACATAGAAACAGATGAAAATTAAAATACATCCAACCAAAATGTTTGGGATTCAGTGAAACAGTTTTAAGAGGGAAATTTATATCATTACAGGCCTATCTGAAGAAAAAAGAAAAATCCCAGATATATAATCTCAAGTTACACCTTAAAGAATTAGAAAAAGAAAACCAAATGAAACCCAAAGTCAGACGAAGGAAGGGAATCATAAAAATCAGAGCAGAACTAAATGAAATAGAGAACAAAAAGACAATAGGAAAAAATAATGCAACAAAGAGTGGTTCTTTGAAAAGATTAATAAAATTAACAAAATCTTGGGCAAATTTACTAAGATAAAAAGAAAAAGACACAAACGATATCAGAAAAGAAAGAGGGGTAGTTACTATAGATTCCACAGAAATACAAAGGATCACTCAAGAATACTACAAAGGGCTATATGCCACAAAATTCAATAACCTAGAATAAAGGGACATGTTCTTAGACACATATAACCTTGCTAGGCTGAATCACAAAGAATTAGAAAATCTAAATTCACTGATCAACAGTAAGAAAATTGAATCCATCAACTGAAACCTTCCCAAAAGCAAAAGTCCAGGAGCAGATGGCAGCACTAATGAATTCTTCCAAATATTCAAAGAGGATGTAATACCTATCCTACTCAAACTCTTCCAAATAATGGAAGTAGACAGTACAACTTATTTCATTTTATGAAGCCAACATTACCTGATACTAAAACCTACTAAGGCTAACACACTAGAAGTAAAACTACAGACCAATATCTCTGAAGAACATAGATGCAAACATTCTAAAAAAAAATCTAGCAAATCGAGCACAACAATGCATTAAAAAATATATACATCACGACCAAGTGCAGTTCATCCTCAGGGCAACAAGAGGGTTCAGTATACACAAATAAATCAATGTGATACACCACATAAACAAAATAAAGGACAAAAATCATAGGATTGTATCAATTGATGCAGAAAAAAAAACATTTTACAAGATACAATATCCACTTATGATTAAAACACTTAATAAAATGAGTATAGAAGGATAAAACCTTAACATAGTAAAAGCCATATATAACAAACCCTCAGCTAATATAATTAATGGTGAAAAACTGAAACCCTTTACTCTACGTTCAGGAACACAACACAGCTGTCCCCTATCACCTCTGCTTTTCAACATGCTATTGGAAGTCCTAGCCAGAGTAATTAGGCAAGAGAAAGAAATAAAACGCACACAAATTGGGAATGAAGAAGTTAAATTGTCACTTTTTGCAGATGACACGATGCTACATATAGAAAAGCCTAACGATTCCACCAAAAAACTAATCGAAACAATAAACACATACAGTAAAGTTGCCGACTATGAAACCAATTTACAAAAGTCCATTGCATTCTTATATACTAACAATGAAATCTCAGAAAAAGAAATAAAAAAAATTCTTTTTGCAATTATAACAAAAAGAATAAAATACATAGGAATAAAGTTAACCAAGGCTGTGAAAGACTTATATACTGAAATCTATAAGACATGTTTAAAAGAAATTGCAGAAGACACAAAGAAATGGAAAGAGATTCCATGCTCATGGATTGGAAGAATCAACATAGTTAAAATGGCCGTATTACCCAAAGCAATGTACATATTTAATGCAATCCCCATCAAAAGTCCGATGGCATTTTTTAAAGAAATGGGAAAAATAAATCATCAAATTTGTATGGAACCACAAAAGACCCCAAATAGCCAAAGCAATCCTAGGAAAAAAGAACAATGCTGGAGGGATCACACTCCCTGACTTCAGCTTGTACCACAGGGCAACAATAATCAAAACAGTAGGGTATTGGCAGAAAAACAGACACACAGAGCAGTGGAATAGAATTCAGAACCCAGAAATAAACCCACATAAATATGGACATATGATTTTTGAAAAGGATGCCAAAAACATGCAATGGAGAAATGACAACCTCTTCAATAAATAGTCCTTGGAGAATTGTAAAGCCACATGCAAAAGAATGAAGCTAAACTGCTATCTGTCACCTCGCACCAAAATTAACTCAAAATGGATCAAAGACCTAAACATAAGACCTGAAACAATAAACTGCATAGAAGAAAACATAGGTACTGAACTTATGGACCTTGAGTTCAAGGAGGATTTTATGAATTTGATTTCAAAGGCAAGGGAAGTTAAAGTTAAAATAAATGAAGAGGACTATATCAAACTAAAAAGCTTCTGCACAGCAAAAGAAACCATCAACAAATAAAAAGGCAACCAAACTAATCGGAGAAGATTTTGCCAAACAATGCCTCCAATAAGGGACTAATATCCAAAATATATAAGGAACTCATACAAGTCAACAACAACAAAAAAAGCAAACAATCCAATTAAAAATTAGGCATAGGACCTGAATAGACATTTCTCCCAAGAGGACATACAAATGGCCAATAGACATATGAAAAAGTGTTCAACATCACTAATCATCAGATAAATGCAAATAAAAACAACAATGAGATATCACCTCACACCAGTTAGAATTGCTCTCATCAAGACAAATAATAGCAAATGTTGAAGAAGCTGGGAGAACAAGGAACCCTCATACACTGTTGGTTGGAATGCAGATTGGTGCAGCCATTATGGAAGGCAGTGTGTAGATTCCTCAAAAATTAAAAATAGAATTAGCATATGACCCAGCAATCCCTCTCCTGGGTATCTAACCCCACAAAAAATCTGAAAACATGTATCTGTAAAGACTTATGTTCTCCAATGTTCATTGCAGCTTTATTTACAGTGGCCAAGACATGGAAAGAACCAATGTCCTTCCATAGATGATTGGATAAAGAAGATGTGGTATATATACACAATGGGATACTACTCTGCCATAAGAAAAGATGAAATAGTGCCATTTGCGACAACATGGATGGATCTTGAGATTATTATGCTAAGTGAAACAAGTCATACAGAAAAAGGTGAGAACCATATAATTTCACTGATATGTGGTATATAAAACTGAAATAAACAAAGGAACATGAAAAAGAAATGAATAAACAAAAAACTCATAGACACAGACAATACTTTAGTACTTACCAGCGGGTCAGGGGTAGGGGGGGTGGTAGATGAGGGTAAAAGTGACAAAAACTATCGTGATGGAAGGAGAACTGACTCTGGGTGGTGAACACAGATTGTGATATATAGATGATGTATTACAGAATTGTATTACTGAATCTAATGTCATTTTACTAACAATTGTCACCCCAATAAACATTAATTTTAAAAAACGTTTACTTTAGCTCTTTGGGGTATTTTGGGGTTTCATTGGGGTATTTGGGGTATATGGGGTTTCATTACAGTTTAGGATTGTTAGCTATAGTTCTGTGGAAACAGCCATTGGTATTGTAATAGGAATTGCATTGAATCTATAGATTGCTTTAGGTATTAGGGACATTTTAATGATGTTAATTCATCATATCCATGATCATGGTATATGCTTCTATTTCTTTGTATCTTCTTCAGTTTCTTTCTCCCGTGTCTTATAGTTTGAGTACAGTTACTTTAGCTCCTTTGTTAAATTTAGTGCTAGGTATTGTCTTTTTCTCATGCAATTGTAAATTGATTTTTTAAAATTCTCTCTAATAGCTCTTTATTGGTGTGTAAAAATGTAACAGATTTCTAAATATTAATTTTGTATCCTGCTTCTTTACTGAATTAATTTATCAGTTCTGGTAGTTTTTTTTTTTTTTTTTTTTTTTTTTTTTTTTTTTCATGGTGGAATATTTCAAGTTCTCTCTATATAGTATTACGTCATCTGCAAATAATGACAGTTTTATTTCTTCCTTTCTTACTTGGATGCATTTTATCTCTTTTTCTTGTCTGATTGTTGTGGCTAAGATTTCCAAAACTATGTTAAGTGAAAGTGGTGAATGTGGGTATCCTTGTTATGTTCCTGATCTTAAGGAGAAAGAACAGTTTTAGCTTTTCCACATTGAGTATGATGTTACCGGTGGGTTTGTCATCTACAGCATTCATAATTTTGAGATATGTTTCCTCTATTCTGACTTTGTTGAGAGTGTTTATCACAAATGAATTCTAGATTTTGTCAAATGCCTTTTCTGTATCTACTGATATAATCGCATGATTTTTGTCTTTCATTTTGTTTACGTAGTGTATCATGTTAACTGAGTTGCATATTTGAACCAAACTTGCATCCCAAGAATACATCCCACTTGATCACATGGCGTAAGGTCTTTTTAATGCATTGCTGGATTCAATTTACTAACATATTGTAGAGGAAGGATTTTTGCATCCATTGTCATGAGGGATAATGGTCCATAATTTTCTTTTCTTTCTTTCTTTTCATTTTTTTAAATGTCTTTGTCTTTTTTTGGAATCAGGATAATGTGGCTTCATAAATTGAGATTAGGAGGCTTCTATCCTCTTGATTTTTTTTGGACTAGATTGAGAAGGATAAGTGTTAATTCTTCTTTGAACATTTGGTAAATTTCACCTGTGAAACCATCTGATCCAGGACTTTTGTTTGTTGGTAATTTTTGATTACTGATTCAATTTTGTCAGTAGTAATTACTCTGTTCAGATTTTGTATTTTTTATTGATTTGGCCTTGGAATGTTTATGTTTCTAGGAATTTATCTATTTCTTCCAGATTGTCCAATTTGTTTCCAGGTAATTGTTGGTAGCATGTTCTAATAATCCTTTGTATTTCTGTAGTATCAATTGCCACTTCTCCTCTTTTGTTATTGATTTTATTTATGTGGGTCCTCTCTTTTTATCTCGATGAGTCTGGTTAAAGGTTTATCAATTTTCTTTATTTTTTTAAGGAACTAGGTCTTGGTTTCATTGATCTCCTATATTGTTTTTTCAGACTCTTTTTTGTTCACTTCCACTCTGATCTTCATTACTTCCATCCTTCTACTCACTTTGGGCTTTGTTTGCTGTTCTTTTCCTAGATCCTTTGAGTGTAAGGTTAGATTGTTTGTCGTGGTGGCTCATGGGTTGTGAAAGAATTCACAAGGCACAGAGGGGCAGAAGTCAGTAAATGTATTTAAAAATAAAACACCAGCAGAGGAGTTGCCACGGGTGGAGTCTAGAGTAGACAGCTGCCATGGTTTTCTGTTTAGCTGTAGTTGTATGTTTTTCTATGCAGGATATAGGGTGCGTGTCAGCTTTCAGGAGGTTGCTGTTACAGTTGGCTTCTTTTGGGAATCATTCTGTTCCCACAGCTAGGCAGGGGATTCAGAGCCCAGGGGTTAATTTTTAAGCTCATTCATGTTAACTCTTTACCTGTTAACTCACAAGCTCATTCCTGTTAGCTCTTTACCTGTCTCTTCAATGCCCCATCTCCAACAGGAAATGAAAAAAAAAATATTTGGGGACTGGAATGAGGGTCTGTCTTTCATAGCTACTTTAGAGCTTGGTAGGGGCATAGAGCTGTCCTTACTTAAGAGATTTCTGGTCCAGGATGGTGGAGTGGCTGGGTCTTGGAAAATCCATGTTGTTTCATCTAGGGAATGGACCAAGCTGGGGGCTCTAGGCTGGGAGTTAGAGCTCTGATCCATGAGGCTGAGGATAGTTTCAGGGCTACTTGTGAGGATGGGCTGGAACCAACTGTAATTTAATGGACTCGATTCTGGAAGAGACAAATTTAACCAGAAAGTTAAAGAGGCATGGTCCAAATAGAAGTAACCCAAGAATAATAAGAAGGGGAACCACTAACGGTGAGACAAGAGACTTAACTAGGATCTCAAAGAGTGAAAAAGGTGCAAGCAGGTGGGGTGCAAGCAAAGAGTAAAACAACTCTTTTAAGAGAAAGGTAATAAAGAGCAGCTCCAGGAATCTGGGGATAGTTATTGTACTTATCAGTCTTGGGAGATTGACTTGCTTTTTTGAAGAGGAGCTTAAGATCTTCAGTTGGCTCACAGAAATAGGTGCAACTGTCTTCCTTTCTGGGGGAGTCCTGTGGAAACTTAAATGAAATAGGTTTGACTGGAGGGAAGAGGATCCCACCACTGACTCTGCAGTCTGACAGCAGTTGGGATGCTCAGGAGAACTGTATAAGGTCCCTTCCATTCAGGAGTTAACTGATCTGTTTGGGATCCCTCCCTCTAGGCTTCTAATACTTGATCCCCTGACTTTATGAGGCTGC